>NW_027187314.1:3926330-3959416 GCF_028583685.1 Petaurus breviceps papuanus | reverse complement strand
TATATATATATATATATATATATATATATATATATATATATATATATTTTTTTTTTATATTTTTACATGTAACTGGGAAATGAGATATGCAGACACTTGGGCATAGAGATCCACTATTTCCTACTGGAAAGTTGAAGGGGGAATGGGGAAAATATAGGAGAGAACAGATTGGGGGTACAGATATTCAGTGGGATCACTTTTTTGGGTGGTGGTTAGGGGAAAAATGGGGAGAAAATTTGTAACTGAAAATCTCATGGGAATGAATGATGTAAACTAAAAATAAACATAAAATTTAATTTAAAAATGTGTTCTAACCACTTGAAAGAGATCATGTTTGATACTAGAAATAGCAGGTAGATATTGAAGTTTATTGATTTGTGCTAATGTAGTCAGACCTGTGTTTTCGGATAATCAATTTGCTTTTTCGTTTGGAAGATAGACTGTAGTTAGGAGAGATAAGGCAAGAAGACAATGAGAATATTATTACAATTGTCTAGGCAACAAATGATTAAGGCCTTATCCAGGCTATTAATAGGCTGAGTAGAAAGAAGGGGGATATTCTCAAGAGGTATTAAGGAGAAGAAAACAGTGGCTTAGATAATGAAAAGATATGTATGGAGAATGAGAGAGAGGAGTCAAGGGTAACAGTGGGTTAATAAATCAAGTTCACTGAAAGGATAATATTGTCCAGTAGAATTAAAGCCTGGAATACACCAGGTTTAGGGGGAAAGATGAGTTTTTATTTGTATATGTTAAATTTAAGATGCCTACAAGACAAATTGAAATGCCCAGTAGTCATATGGTGATTTGGAACTAGAAGTGAAAAAAAAAATAGATTAGTGTTTGGATACATAAATTTGGAGAAGATAATTGGAGTTACAGGAGTTGATGACATACCAAGTCAGAAAGTAAAAAGAGAGAGTAAAATAGAAGAGAACCTTGTGCTGAACCACAAAGAATAACGACAGTTACTGAACATGACCCCAATAAAGATTCAGCCAAGAAAACAGAGAAGAAACATTCTGAGAGGTAGAAAGAGCATCAAGAGAGAGAGAGCAACATTACAAAAAGAGAGGAAGGAATAAATGCCCAGGAGTTTTATACATTGTGTTCCGTAGCTAGAAATAATAATAATTGCTAAATAACTAAACAATAGATTTAACCACTATGTATCATGGAGTTTGTCTCATGAATTTTGTTGTTATTTGTTTTTGTTTTCCCGGAGGTGATTTGTGGATTATTTTCCCACTGGAACTTTGTTGTTTTGTGTTCAGAGGTTTTGGGCTATGGTTTTATGTTATTTTATGCATTGTAATATTCAGGTTTTCTGACTTATCATGATTAGTATTTTTTGTTTATTTTCTGAAAAACCTGTAATACTTAATTTGTTTCTACTCATCTATCTATTAGGTGTTTTGTTTCTATATAAGTCATGTTTTCTTTTAATGTTATTGCTTTATCATTATTTTATTTTAGATTATTTTTCTCTATTGTGTATTTCAATTATGTTTATTTAATGACAATTTTTTCCTAATATGCAAAATTTTATGCTATGTAGGCCATAAATTATTTCATAATTTCTATTACTTACTGAACATTTTGATAATATCATATTATGGTTTTATTCTTTATTAAGAATCCACAGGATTTTCTGTCTAATCAATTTTGATTAACTTTCCTTTGTCCTATAATATTTTTTCAGAGGTGTTTGGATACATTTTAATTTCATAGATGCCACCTTCTCTTCTACTATTTATATTTACCCTGAAATTTTATCTGCTTTTTCTTGAGGTCTTTAATTGATTGGACTTTCTTCCCCTTGAGATCTTTGAAAATTTGAGGCTTTTTCCTCTTATATCTTTCTATCACTCTTTTCCTGACTCTTTCCCCTTTGATGGTGAATCCCCTGAGGGTGAATTATCAAACCCACATCACCTACATTGCCCACTAGGAAAGTTGTTTTTCACTCATCTTAGTCCCTGTCAAAAGTAATTGCTGGAAGAACAAACCTGGTCACTGGCAGAATACAGTATCCTTTCATTTGGTCCTGTGGGAGCCCCAAAATAAACACATTGGCTCCTTGCTCTACTTCCCCTATTCTTTACTTGTGTGGATGAGCAATGATGGAGTGCAGTGTGCTGCTAGTCCATAAAGATCAAGCTTCTGTTTTCCTATACCTCTACTCTCTCTACACAGTATGTTTATATGTTAGGAAGGAAAGCCTGGGATAAAATTTTGGGTTTTGCAAAAGGGTGTGAGGGCAGTGGCAAGGTACATACATTGATAGAGATTATAGCAACAACAACAGAACCACATAAAGGATCTTAAGTCCACAGGTTCCATTGTCCAGGCCTGATAGGCTGTGGGGGCTATTGGAGAAATGGACTTGAGTAAAAATTTTGGGAATTAGAGATGAATATTTTCTGTTATTCATACATCAGGTTGTTACCTTCTTAAAGTTCTTGATATCTTAGCTTATGAAGACAGCTGCAATTACTTTATCTCTTCTGTGTAATTCTTATTTTGCAGAACTTTGAGAGATTACAGACAGAAAATAGCGATTGTATCATATTTATAAGAAAATGACCCAGACTCTGAAAAACAGTATCAAATGTTTTGGAGTGGTGAAGAAGAATGAGGTTTGAGAAAAGATCATTAAATTTCACCTTTAAAAGATTACTGCAAATTTTTATTTTGTATAGTCTTTGTGGATAGCTCCTAGGAGGATAATTATAATCCTACAGCAGATTGAGGAATAGACAGGTAGGATAAAAATAAAGAAATAAATGACAGCATCATAGGTACCAAAGCTGAAGAGACCAGTAAGAGGGTATTGTCAATACAGTCTAAAACATCAGGGACTTCAGAAGGGATGTGGATTGGGACAAAATCGTTTGGTTTAGAGATTAAGAGATTGATGTTAAATTTGTGGAAAGAAGTTTCATTTGATGAGGGTGTCTAGGTAGCACAGTGTAATATAATGCCAAGGAAAGGCAACTTCCCAAGTTTCAGAATACCAGCATAGGTGCTCTCCATTTTATTCAGTGACCAACCAAGAACAGAGAAGATCAAAATATGACATCATTCCAAATACAGCATTTACTAAACATGATTAAATACTCTCCAAGGACTACCCCACCCCAGGACCTTCCAATCATTCAATCAATTACAAAGTCTCTGTTCTAAATACTTCTCCACCCCTGGGCTATACCTTAATTAAGTCCACCACAAAGCCCCTCTTCTCAAATGGAGATTAGTTTCCAAACATAAGGTCAAAAGTTCCCCACCCCTGAATCACAATTGAATCTACTCCAGAGTTACATCGAGTTTAAACACAGCACTTAATACCCAAATGGAGGTCTTTTCTTCATCTTGACAGGAGGCAAGTTCTCAGAAATCTTAGTTCCTGGGGAGACAAGGCTTAGCAAGGCCATAAGATACATTGCCAATCCCTTCATGAATTTATCCTCTGTCTGTAGAACAGTCCTAGAACCCCTGAACACATTAGCAAAGCCCTCTCCCAGGATTTCTGTAAACATACAACAAGAAAATCCTTCTTCAGGGCTTCTGAACCAACAGAAAGGCTCCCAGACCCCTTCAACAACAGCACTGTCCTTCACCAGTGGACAGTATTCACTCTGTCTGCAGGACAGTCTCCAGACCCCTGCAACAACAGCACTGTCCTTCACCAGTGGACAGTATTCACTCTCTGTCTGCAGGACAGTCTCAGGGCTTCTTAACCAAATGCCAGGTTCCAGGACTTCTTCAACAGGACAGTCTTTCACCAGTGGACAAATCTGGCAAAATAACATCAAAACAGACAGACAAAGTACCAGCAAAACAGCCATGTCTCCTCAGTCCTTGGCAGCTCAGGGGGCAGGTCTCAAAAGTCCAGGGCAATTCAAAGCGGCCACCAGCAATTCTCTTAGTCTCTCTCTCTCTCCACAAGGTGCTGCTTCCAAAACCACTACTATAAAGGAATATGTTGAAGCAGGAGTGTTGGTCCCTACAACCACAAGATGGAATAATCCTGTCTGGCCAGTAAGAAAATCAGATGGGACATGGAGAATGACTGTGGATTATAGACAGTTGAATAAGGTAACTCCTTCTTTGTATGCTGCTGTTCCAGATACCATCACCTTAATAGAAAGGATCCAGAAATATGATGGGACTTGGTATGCAGTTATTGACTTGGCAAATGCCTTCTTCACCATCCCAATAGACCCTAAACAATGGGACCACTTCGCTTTCACTTGGCAGGGTAGACAATATACTTTCACCCGCTTGCCACAAGGGTACATACGTAGCCCCACTATTTGTCACAGGATTGTGGCTGAACAGTTGGATGAATTAAAGCTACCTGGTGTACAGCTTACCCACTACATTGATGACATCATGATACAGGGAAAAGATGCGAAAGTAGTGGAAAGGAGTTTGACCCTTCTAATTGAACATATGAAAAGTAAAGGGTGGGAAATTAACCCTGCAAAGCTTCAAGGACCAGCTCAAAATGTGAAATTTTGGGGTATGCAATGGAACAAGGGGCTAAGGGAGATTCTTCCTCAAGCCCGACAAAAGATTCAGGATTTTCCTACCCCTACCAATAAGAAGGAGGCCCAAAAGTTCATAGGATTGTTTGGATACTGGAGGCACCACATTCCACATTTGGGACAGATTTTAAAACCTTTATATAGAGTCACACGGAAGAAATATGAATTCGATTGGGGACTTGAGCAGAGTAAAGCTTTTGAAGAAGCCAAGGCTGCCATACAATTGGCCCTAGATTTGTGGCCCATGAAAAATGGTCCAGTGGAATTGCAAGTGACTGTACAAGATGATTATGCAAACTGGAGCTTATGGCAAAAACAACAAAGCCGAAATGTACCTTTGGGATTTTGGTGTAGGAAACTCCCTTCATCTGGAGTCCAGTATACACCTTTTGAAAAGCAGTTGTTAGCTGCATATTGGGCTTTGGTGGAGACTGAACAACTGACTCTGGGCCATGAAGTGATATTAAGACCTGGAATCTCAATTATGACCTGGGTAATGAGTACCCCAGCTTCTCACAGAATTGGACATGCCCAAGAGGCTAGTATAATCAAATGGAAGTGGTATATTCAAAATAGAGCAAAAACAGGCAAAAGCGGAGTCTCTGCTCTACATGAATCTGTAGCAAACATAGAAATTGAGAGGAATTACACACCCCCTGAGCCAAAGCAACAGTTGGTAAAGTCCACTGTAAAGTGGAATGAGGGATATGATGTATTAACTGAGGAACAAAAGAGACATGCATGGTTTACTGATGGGACAGCAAAATATTTGGGGCAAAAAAGACATTGGAAAGCAGTGGCCTATAACCCATGTACTAGAAGGACTTTGGAAAGTACTGGGATAGGTGCAAGTAGCCAATATGCTGAACTTATGGCAGTATATCAAGTCATCAAAATAGAACAAGGAGGATAGTGTCATATATTCACTGATTCATGGGCGGTAGCTAATGGGTTAGGAGCATGGATGCCCATGTGGAAAAATGAAAATTGGGAAATTCATGGCAAACAAGTCTGGGGCAAAGAATTATGGGAAGATATCTGGAACATGTCTTTGGTCACTGACTTGTCAGTTTTTCATGTAGATGCTCACGTGGCCCCCACCACACCAGAACGTGAGTACAATGCTCATGCTGATCGACTGGCAAAGATTGCTACTGAACATATTGTCCCTACTTTGACAACAACTGATGATCAGGTATTAGCAAAATGGGTCCACCAAACAGCAGGCCATTTGGGGGTCCAGGCCACACACCAGTGGGCACAAGATGGAGGTATTAGTATCTCTCATTCACTGTTAAAACAGATAGCAGAAGAATGTCATATATGTCAATTGGAAAAGGAGCGAACTGTTCCTCGGGTAGTAACTGGAGAGATAGCAAGAGGAAAAGTCCCAGTCCAAATCTGGCAAATAGATTATATTGGTCCACTACCACTGGATAAAGGACGCAGATTTATATGTACTTGTGTTGATACCTATTCAGGTGTACTAGTAGCTTGTCCTTATAAGAATGCAACCCAGAAAAACACTTGTAAAACTCTAGATCTCATAAGCCTATATTATGGAACCCCAATGCAGATTCAAAGTGACAACGGGTCACATTTCAAAGGCAATGAAATGAAGAAGTATTGTATACTAAACAATATAGAATGGATATATCATATTCCATATTATCCAGAAGCATCTGGGTTGATTGAAAGAATGAATGGATTACTGAAAGGACAATTGAGGAAGTTAAGTTCCATAATTCATATCAACATTGGAAGGATAATTTGTTCATGGCTTTGTGTAATTTGAATAATAGACCATTGGGAGGAAGTACACCTCTAGCCAGAATGATGACCCCCAATCTGCAAATTAGAAAACAACAAACACACAAGATCCCAATTATTGAGTATTGGACCTTGAGGCCAGATGTCCCAGCACCGTACCCAGGACCACCTGGTTCAATGGGGTATGATTTACATTGTTTAGAGGACTTTTGGTTGGACAGAAAAGAAATAAGAAAAATCTCCACTGGGATATGCATAAGAATCCCTAAAAATCACTTTGGACAGATTTTACCCAAATCAGGATTAGCAGCTCAAGGAATACATATATTGGCTGGAGTAATAGATTCTAATTATCAAGGAGAAATTGTTGTAACATTCCAGAATTTAAGTGAAAGGCCCATACAGATTCACAAGAATGATAGGATAGTTCAAATGATTATTGTTCCTTGTAAAACAATGCCACTTGTAAAAACTGACCCTCCTTCCAAAATAACTGTCACAGGAACTGAAGGATTTGGTTCTACTGATAGAATAAAATCAGGAGCTAAAGTATGGGTAAAACGGAAGCCAGATGATCTTCCAAAGGCTGCAGAGATTATAGCATATGGGAGGGATAACACTGTAACTATTATTTATTCTGGAGAAGATGATTACAAAATTGTACCCTTAACTCATTTATTCTACCGTGAGTGAGGCTACGATAGTCTGGTTATTGTCTCTTTGCTTTTTCTTGATTTTTTGTTTGTTCACCTTGTTTGTTAGATTTGTTTCCACAGGCTTGGTACCCTCCATCTGTAGATGCCTGATAGCTTAAGCTGGATGTCACCCCCTGTCTGCAACTGTGATGTGTCACCCTTGGACCTGGCATCAAGCATATTAAGAACTGACCTCTCAAATGGGACCCCTTAGGACAGGGACAACTCTACATCCGATTTCAGCAGTAAGTAGCCATAGAAGAAGAGATTTTCACCCCTTACCACAAGATTTTGGGGCCCCATTTGTTTGGGGTGGGGGAATGATGGGGAGCTTGTGCTCAAGCCCCACCCTAAAATATGGTTTTCTGTGTTTATTGTGTGCTATTCTTGTTATATTGTTGTGAAATTTTGTTGACACCAGCTATTCCTACTGTATTTTTGCAAAGTAAGGGACATGAAAGATCTTGGGGCCGAATGTAAGGGTTATGGGATTTAAAGATCTTCCATGCCTCATTGGACTTGCTGACGTAGCAGGAAGGGGCGGAGCAAGAGGAAGCGGAAGCCAAGCTAGTGTTACTGCGGTGGCTGGCGGTGGTGGCAATGGCAGCGCGAAGCCTTTTTTGAGTTAGGACTGCTAAGGACTTTCTGCTAAGAACTCCTGCTGAGGACTGCCAGGGGCCAGAGCTGCTGGGAGCGCGCTTCCAGGACGCTGGGTGGTTGCTGTGTGTGGGGAGAGGAGGACCTTTGCCTGAGGTAGCCTGTTCTGTTTTAAAGGCTTGAAAATGTGGGTGCTTTCTACTTTATCTACCTGTGCCAATATCATAACTACTCTGATGGCTTTCACTTTCTGGTTTTGGGACTCAGTCTTTTGGTATCTTAATAAATTTTCTAGTTTATTTCCTTATATGGCAAACATGATGTATTTTGTAATGGATAATTATATCAGCATATTTGTAATCTCTATAGGCATTGTGAATATGGCATTGCTGATACACGCAGTGAGCAAAGTGCCGGCCCAGGAGTCAGGAAGACC
Source organism: Petaurus breviceps papuanus (assembly GCF_028583685.1). NCBI lineage: Eukaryota > Metazoa > Chordata > Mammalia > Diprotodontia > Petauridae > Petaurus > Petaurus breviceps. The sequence goes on along the minus strand of NW_027187314.1, from coordinate 3,951,368 downwards.
CAAGTTCTGTCCATGCCTCAGACACTTAACACCCACAAAAAAAAAAGAAAAAAGAAAAAAAAAACTAGCCATGTAATCTTTTGCAAGTTACTTAACCCCAATTGTCCTCCAAAAAAAAGGTAAAAAAAAGTTCCATTTGATGGTTGAGGTCAGCTACCAGAACACAAGAGGAATAGAGGTAAACCACAAGTGAGTCATTTGAAACAATGACTCTAGCCATCTTTTTCCTGAGAGTTTCACTATGAAAGAAAAAAAAGAGGAAAAAATGACATCATAAGGGAACTTGGGGGCAAGTAAAGGATATTTTAAAGATGAAGTAGATCCTGACTTGCTTAGAGAGGGGAAGAGTCAATTGATGAGGAAGGGCTGAAGAAGAGAAATTAAGAAAGGGCAAGATCTTACAGGGCATAGGAAGACTAGAATTCAGAGAACAAGTAGACCATTTAGCCATGGCAAGAACAAGGCATATGATCTTTCTTAGAAATATGAGAAAAGGAAGAAAGACAAGGAAATGATTTAAAGGGGTTTTGAGTTATAAAGTAGGGAACTCACTGTTGCCTCTTTTTATCAGAAAAAAGAAATAATTTAAAATTTTATGCTAATTTGTTTTTGGAATTAATTCATTTGAGAACATATAAAGTCCAATAATGATATTGGTAAGGGTGAGTATTTGTCAGCTTCTGGGAATTGTTGATGCATGTTACTACTACTCGAGTCTACTACAAAGTCCTCAATCTTGACACAGATGAAAGAATTATCAAATGTTTTAAAATTGGTCTTCAGTCTACAGTAACCAACATATATCCTTACTGAGTACATATACTTTTGTCCATTTTTTATCTCTCCCTATTCCCCTACAATTCTGTAAATCACTAAGGTAGTAGATTCCAGATAGCAAATAGATTTCAAACAGATATGCTAAATTCGAGTTTTGTCAGATTGGGTGAGCCCAAGTAAAAGCCAGCATCTAAATAATTTGAGTGACCATTGTCCCTCTTCTGAAATAAACTAAGTAAACAGAAAAGGGTGAGAAGCCGGAGGCATGACATATTTCATTTCATTTACATGGTTTGGAGGCTTTCCATTATGTTCATCTTTATCTGATTTGATTTGATTTGATTTTTTTGTTTCATAATAAAGATGTATAAGGGCTTTTATTTGATAACATACTCATTTATTGATTTGTGTCCAAGGGATTGAAAAGGATTGCTGTTTTTAAATAAATGAAGCACTCCCTTCTTTACTTATTTAACATTCATTTTTGATCTACCCAAGAACTATAAAAATAAAAAATCTAAAGACAAATACAATCTATTTCCCTGAAAGAAAAAGAAACTAAATCCATTTTCCTAAGATCATAGGTATAGAGCTGGGGGCAAATTTAGAGGTCACATAGTCCAATTTCATCATGCTTTAGATTAAAAAACTTAGAACCAAGGAGATTAAGTCCATTCACAAGGTAATATATGCAGAAATTAGAAGAGTGAGAATTTTAATATAGGTCCTCTAATTGCTAATACAGCATTCATTCAACTGAAAAATTTTATTAAAAGCCACTTTTGTGGGATATAAAAATGTATATGAATAGCAGTTATTTACTGAATGATGTAGCTAATTTTCCTCATTAGGATAAACTATATTTTCTACATCCCACATTTTTTGTTCTGTACAAGTTGTAAGGACAATTCATATGGATAAAATAAATAAATAAATAAATAAATGTTAATGAATGAATGAAAGTAAATCTTAACAATATTGGTGCCACATAATTGCAGTTTTTGTGTTGTCACTATTACATATATATTGTATGTATGTATGCACATCCTATTAATATCTTCTTTTCCCTTTATGTAAGCTGGCTGAGCTATTTAAAGACCTCAAACATGCATATATTTTAAGTTTGTAGGGCCCTTATGAGACAAAACCTTGTCAGAATAAAATCATTCATTTGGGCTTACTTGATGAAAAGAAAAAAGGAAATAAGCACCCTAGTCCAGCTGCTTCTCCCCTAAGAGTTATGATTATTTGAGTTTTATAAAGCCCAATCCCAGAGAGAGCTGGAAAAGTGCTTTCTTGAACTGCTGGTGAAAAAATGTAGTCCCTGATTTAAGTTATCCTCCTTAAAAACATTTTTATTTGCATTTTTCTGCTAAAACTCTAAATTAATTCAGTTCATGGGCATACACACATGCCCACATGTGCACACTTGCATGTGCACACACACATTCACATGCTGGATTTTAAGGCTCTCTTTTGCTTTCAGTTTGCAACTAGTTTGATTTAATTTTTTTTGTTTTCTTCAAAAATGACACTTCTGGTATAGAGTAGCCTGGTGGATATGATAGAAATTTGAGGACCAACATTAACAGGATTAGATATTTTGTTCTAAAAAAAGGAATACAAATCTCCAGTTTCCTGCAGACCTGGGTGACACTTAAATGTGCAATTATTCATAAACAAGCTGAATAAATGATTTCCTACATTGAATACTTTTAATACTCTAAATATCTATGATCCTTTCACACAAAAGCAGTTTGCCACTACTCTGTGATCATAGTAGAGTGTCTTCAGAACTACGTTTGTTTGTGTTTACGCTGGACCTGTGATTTAATTTCATGATTAAGAAACTTCTAGAAAATTTCCCTCTACCATGGAATGTAAGCAACCACTCTAACTTACAGTCTTTAAATCTTCCTGGGATATTGAGAAGCTAAGTGATATATGCATGTATTTCTGTGTGTATACATACAGCTACAATGATATGGATATAGATATATAGATACAGATATAGATATAAATAGGCACAAATATATAGACATATCCATATCTATCTAGCTGTATGTATACACACCCAAATATATACACATGTTACTTCTCTATATCCCAGGAACATTTATACGTCTATATCACAACCTGGGCAGTTAGGTGGCACAGAGGGTAGAGCTCTAGGTCTGAAGTAAGGAAGACATATTCCTGAGATCAAATCAAACTTCAGACACTTCATAGCTGTGTGACCCTGTGTAAGACATATAACCCTGATTGCCTCAGTTTCCTCATCTGAAGAATGATCTGGAGAAGGAATGGCAAACCACTCAAGCATCTTTGCCAAGAAAACCCCAAATGGAATCACAAACAGTATGACTGACGTGACTTTAAAAATGACTGAACAACAAAATCACTTAGCTTCTCAACATCCCAGAAATACTTCTCTCTCTGTCTCTGTCTCTCTGTCTGTCTCTCTGATTCTCTCTCTGTCTCTCTTTGTCTCTCTGTCTGTCTCTCTGTCTGTCTCTCTCTGTCTCTGTCTGTCTCTCTCTGTCTCTCTGTCTCTCTCTGTCTCTGTCTCTGTCTCTCTCTCTGTCTCTGTCTGTGTCTGTCTGTCTCTCTCTCTCTGCTAAGGGGTACAATGGATAAAGCTCCAGGGACCAGGAGTCAAAAAGAGTTCAAATTCAATTTTCTCAACTATAAAATGATAATAATAATAATAGTACCTACTTCCCAGGGTTATTATTATCATAAAATGAGATATAATTGCAAGGTATCTAATGGATAATAAATATTTTGTATGTGTTAAATGTATATATATACACAATATGTGTGTGAGCACATGTGTGTGTATATAAAATATTGATCACAATTGTGCCATGCTTTTCACTCACAGATAGGGGAGCAGCTTGGAAGTACAATAGATAGAGCACTGGACTTAGAATCGGGAAAATTCATCTTCCTAATTTCAAGTCTGACCTCAGACACTAGCTGCGTGACCCTGGGCAAGTCATTTAACCCTACTTGCCTCAGGTCTTCATCTATAAAATGAATTGGAGAAGAAAATGGCAAATCGCTCCAGTATCTTTGCCAAGAAATATCCAAAATGGGCTCACAAAGAATCAGACCTGAATGAAAGGATTGTACAACAATTCACTTAACAAATACACCATGAATGTATGTAATGCATGTTTATATGTATGTATGTATGGATGGATATATCTCTGTCTTAGGATCTGTCTCAATCTCTTTCTCTCTGTATGTTTTGCTCTTGCTCTCGTTCTCTCTTTCTTTATTCATGCAACCCATTTTCACAGTCTTTCTAACTTGTTAGGACTTGGCAGAGCTGCTGATTAGTTACTGTCTTTCATAGTCCAGTGTCACAACGTCATCATAATTTGGCAACAGAAAAGGAGTTCTAGTGAAGGTAGCAAATAAATGCTGAAGTATGTACTACACACACTGTCTCCTTCCTCAGAAACCAAGCATGACATCCTGTAAAAATCACTTCTTAAATGACCAGATACCTAAATTTCCTAAATTAATTGAGTGGAACCCACCCAATTATAGTCACTTTGAATAATTTCTACTTTTTCTCTGGAACCATTTGCACTAACACCTAAAAGAATTGAGCATGTTGATTATTCTTTTTAGTATCTTCCAGTCAAGCATTTTTCTCCCTCTTGCTTTTAGAAAAAAGAAAAAAAAAACGGATTTAATTATTTCAGAATAGTTGGAAGATCATAGTATCTTCATTCCAGTGATCTCAGTTCTTTTCCCAGTTCTGCTATTAACTAGCTGAGATATTGTATAAGTCACTATTTCTTTGAACCTCAGCCTTCTTACCTGTGAAATATGGGGCATTAAATTATGAAATCTTTACAATCCATACCAACACAAAAATTCCATGAGTATGATTCTTAGCTATGTTTCTCTTAGTTGATGGGGACATCATTCTTTTATACTGTAGTATTAATGTTTTATGTGAAATTTCTCAGCAAGAACTCAAGTTATGAAACATTTCCATACAATCAATCTAGTTTGAAAATCTGCATTTTAAAAATTAAATAGAAAATGAATTAATTCTCCAAAGACGGGATATCTTCCCTAAAATATAATATTCTAGGTTTGCTTTTGTTAAAGAATGGCTAAAAGAAAATTACCTTAGTTCACATATCAATTGCAGTTACAGGGAAATGAAAACATTATATATATATATAATTTTAATGATTTAGAGAAATCAAGCTACCTTTGACAAGCTCAACTCCAGTGTACTCCATCATCATGTGTATCTAGTTAACTTGGAAGCTTGGTGGCTAAACCTAAAATTGGCTTAGTCCAAGAAGTTCAAGATTTTTTTCTTGACCTTTAAAACCAGCAAAAGAAATTTATGAACCATAAAATCCAATTAAAACTACTTTAAAATTGAAGTCTAAAACACAATACAAGTATAAAATACAACTCCTCTTTCATAGTCACTGAGACAGGAACTAAAGGAAGTAGTCTGCAAGCATTTGGAGCAGTGACAACCTTTTCTACTCACAGGCTAATACTATTATGGTTTAAACAGTTCAAATGTGTAAAAACATCAGGAGGGAGATTAACTCATGGGTATGGAGGGGGATAGGCTGTGGCCACAATAGTTATCATAGTCCCAAGGTTCATAGGAGTGCCCAAAACTCTAATGTTCACATGTCCCTCGACACAGACACTAAATCTACTCTAATATGAAAAATGGTTGCAAACAACAACCTCTACAGTCAGTGATGTTCTTTTTTTAAATATGTAAATAATGTCAACTATGAGTTGGTAGTGTGGTATAGTAAAACAAGGCTTGTATTTGAGCTTGAGTTATAGATTACCATTTTCTAGCTATGCGATCTTGAGAGATGCCTTTAGCCTCTCTGGGCTGCCATTTAGTCTGATTATTTTTAAATATTATTATTCCCCTGAGTTTTTTTTTCTTAGACATTATTATAATAGTACACATACATTAGGACTAGTAAAATAGGAACAAGAGTACTTAACCTGCTCATCTCACAGAGATTCCTTTATCTAATTGTTATTAATATAATTTATTTTTACTTCACCTTCATTTCTCATTATATCTTTCTTCCTTTCCATAGCCAGCAAACTATGCATTCTACCAATGATTTTTTCAAAAAAGCAGTATATTCAAATTAACCATCGTATCAATCATATCTAACAGTATATGCACTATTCAACACCATAGTTCCCTATTTCTGTAACGAAGAGAAGAAATAGCAATTTTTTTTCCAATACCTTTCCAGGAAACAGCTTGGTCATTGTAATTACATAACATTCAGTGTTCTTTTTTGTTGTCATTGTTCTCACCATCTCAGTTGCTACTATTTCTATCTTTACTTTGTATATATTTTGCCTTTTTCTGATTAATGCATTTTCTTCATTTCATATAAATCTTTCAATGCTACACTGAATTTTCAATGTTTATACTGTTTTATAGTTGGATATATGTATTCATACTCTTCAATATATTTACCCATTCCCCCAATAGTAATCTATCTTGTTTCCAATTCTTTGCTTTCCAGACTTGGCTATGAATATCGTGGCATATGTGGGACCTTTCTTTCTCAATTTGACCTTCTTGGGTTTTATGCTTAGCAGTAGAATCTCTGAATCAAAAGCTATAGACATTATACAAATTAGGATAATTCCAAATTGCTTTCCAAAAATGGTTGAACTCATTCATAGAATCACAACGAATTACCAAAACCTCTCCAACTTTCACGATCTCTATCTTTGTTTTCATCTTCATCAATTTGTTGGTTATGCGATAGGATCTCAAAATGTTTTACATTTTTATTATTCATAGTGATTTCATTATTTGTTAAGAGTTTTGAACTCTCCATGCTTAAATTGCTTCTATGTTTTTAAATAAATGTATATACAAAGATTCGTACCATTCTGTATATTTGTTTTAATTCTTTATGCAGTTTAAAATCGGACCTTTATCAGAGATATTTGACAGAAAGATTTTTGCCCAGTTGAGCATTTCTTTCATCCTAGTTAAATTAATTTGAGAGAATAAAATGTTATAAATTTAGTAGAATTGAGATTATGTCATTGTCTCTAAGCTTTGTTTAAATTTTCTGTTAGATTTGCAGCTAAGAAAGGTATCTCGTCTTGCTATTTCCCAGTCAGGTTACACAGACATTTTGACCTTATTGTGGTATAAATTTTTTCTAGGCAAATTAATTATAGAAACATGGTTTCAAAGGATGTATTTAGCCTACTTAAGAAAATTGTCTGCTTTTGTATTTTAGAAGCATATATTTCATTTTAAATAATTCATATGCAAAAAAGAAACTAATTTTTATCACTTCTTCAAAGCAAGCCTTGAAAATATTTGTGTTGGGTAACTCTTTGTTAACCTATTTACTGTACAGTATATACCCAGCACAAGTAAAATGCCATTTCTTTTAAATTAGTCCACAACCCACACTTTTTGTCCATCCAGAGTAGCATTTTATTTAATCCATACTAGTTAGTCAATTTTACTCTAATCACAGTCTGTTCTGTTTTTTTGCATCCATTCTTCTAAACAGTTTCTGTTATTGGAGGAGTCCAATATAAGCTTATGAAATGAAATAATGAATGAATGAATGCTGTTTACCTGAAAAGATAAAGTAAGATTTGTCTTAAATCCTGAATATTTGCTCAATCACAAGCTTAGATAAAATTGCTTAGGGAAAGCACAAATTTTCACTGACATAGTCTCAATAAATGGTTTTTTTTTTTTAGCTTTTGTGGCAAGTTTTTCTTAAAGCATTTCTGTTGTAAGCATCATCCTTAGCTTTGCAGATGAAATGAAGCATGTATCACAAACAAAATAATTTGCATACTTTACTAATGAAAAAATGTTTCTAATAATGCATCATGTAATAGGGGATTGGTGTTTCAAATTAAGGTGACAATCCGTGAAAACGTCAAGATCTTGCTAATTTGCAAATCTTTTTTCTGCCTATATAAAAGCTATCTCCTACACCTTATAGTGAATAATCTAAAATAAACTACTTGACATTTCCACTGAGGCCTAAGAAGAAACTGGAACTGCTGAGTTGTCAGTAAAGCTTTGATGTAAATCACTAGTCACAGGAGACCACAAAAGGAAAATGTAATATAACAATTCATCAAAGAAAAGCCCTCTCTCTCTCCCCGACTTTCTCTCTTTGTTTTACTCTCTTTCTTTTCCTCTCTCTCTCTATATATATGTAGCTATATATACATATATAGTACATTTTGTATACATACACATATGTGACATGCTGTTTTGAATTGATCATTTGACATTATTGTTATATAACACAAATTTTCTTCAAATTAAATTTTAAATGATTGACACTGAAAGATGATTGCTATGTTTTATCTTTTATGGTAGGATCATAGACTCAGAAGAGGAAGGTGCCATAGTCATCATCCAGTCTAAGCCCCTCATTTTACAGATGAGGAAACTGGGTCAAAGAGAAATTAAATGAAGTCCTAGGTAACAGAGGTAGTAAGTGGAAGAAGTGTGATTGAACCTACTTTCTCTGATTTCATATTAAATTGTTTTCCTGATAAAATGTGACTGCAAAAATAGCACTAAATAGGAATAATGTGTTTTGTATTTCATTAAAATTTGTGTATAATATGATTATGTTTCCATAGAACAAATAAGGAAAATTGGTATAAGAAAGGAGAACTATTGAAGTAATTTTCAATGAAGCACTTCTTTGTTCAACAAATGTATTATATGCCTAATAAAACAGGCCTTAATATAGAGTTACAGACATGAAAATAAACTAATGGTTTGAAGGAGAAAAAAAGAGCATATATTTATAGAGGTTTATGTTTCATGTCTTAATTTATGTTTTTAATTACCTTAATAGTGTGGGGGACATTTATTGAATCAATCAAGTGTGTTTTCTTTTTTTTTTAAGTCATTAATCAATTTGGAAAGAGTGAAGATGAGTGAAAAAAAAGAATCTTACTGCATAAGAGGTGGATTAGCACTGTCTGAAGAGATTTGTTCATACCCTGTAAGTTATTAAAATATGTAACCATTTTGGAACACAGTCTTGCAGGAGCAAACCAGGAAAAAATAATTCCAGACAATTTGATTGGAGAATAACTTGGGGACAGAAGAAAAATCCCTGTATCTTCCCCATCCTTGTATGAGAGGAAGATATTGCAAACTTTGCAAAGTGTAGAAGATTTGGAGTTCTCATTGGCATAATAACTATGCTTCTAGAATAGAAACTGATGATGATAGGTTCTACATTGTGAGCCAAGAATAAAATAGGCATGCTGACGAAAGAGCTTCAGGGCTAATAGGAGACCTGCAGGAAGCATGTATCAAGGAACTTCATGGAGATTCCACAAGAAGGACATAAAGATTTCCAACAACCAGTAGGAAAATTAAACTTTTGTCATATGTATTCCAAAGCTGAGTCTACTTTCCTGCTGAACTCTGTATGTACTCATCAAGGAACAGGGAATGTGCCAGCTGTCCTAATTATGCTACCTATAGTGAATGTATGTTCATATCACCACATATATACATATATGCATATATCCACACACACATATATGTATGGAGATGTGTGTGTGTGTGTATAAACACACGCAGACACTACCTAACTAAAATCCAATAAATTTCGGCTCACTAATTGATATTAACTGGTAATCATGAGAAGGCACACAGGAGAGGAGACACATTTATAAATCATAGAAAAAAACACAATTAGACAACTATCATGACCTCTTCAATTTTTCCTAGAACCTTGAAGGGAGCAGAAGCTAACCTCTGAGGACATAACCTGCAAATGTTATTAGGAGTGGGATAATAGCTCCAGCTCAGGCAGAATAAGTTTCTCATCAATAATTCTGTGATATCTTTTTTTTTTATCCTATGAGGGAGGAAGGTTGTTTAATTTTAATGTAGAAAGTACGTGGCCTCATGAAATGTATGTATTTTATGTAGGCTATATAAATATATTGACACAGCTTGTGAGTAATATATCTTTGTAATCTGGTCCACCTCTGCAGAAGACATTCCTGTGCTTCCAGTAAGTTATTTGTGGGGGCAGGGGAGGAGTTGGGTGGGGGAGGTCAGGGAAAGACGACAAGAACAAGAAGCACAAGATTCTAGTTATTTGTTTCTTCAGTCCCTGAGATGGGAATTGAGCTATAATTATATTATCTCCTCCCCCCATATCAGTAACCTACAGAATGAACACTACTACCCTGATCTCTTAGGAGGGTAGTTAACTTGAATCCTTTTCTCCAATTATCAGTTAACAAAAAGAAGAAAAAAGTAGATAGAAAATCTTAGACCATCTCATTGAAACTATTAAGAAGTATTTGAAAATATTCATTTTAATTAAGAAGTTATTTTGAATACTTCCATAACTAATGAATTAAATGTTTTTAATGGATTTTTTTCTTTCCTTTTGGCAAAAAAGTAAATAGCAAGTAGACACATTTATCTAAGCAAACCATAATGAAAGAAGTTATAAACATTAAAATACATCTAAGAGTACACAAACATAAATGAACATTACCTATCACACACACACACACACACACACACACATTCTATCCATATATTACCCAATGGAAAGCAGATCATTGGGGACATTTTGAAGAGCTGGCTAGCCCTACATATCTGCAGCTTCTAAAATCTTTCTTTGTCTCCTTCCTGGACTGCCCTCCTTTCCAAAAAGTTTTTGAAATCACACATCATTCTCCCAATATGTCCTGGCACCAACGGTACCCTCCTGCAGGTCCAGTGTCCTGTCAGCATCCTCTTCACTGATTAGGAGTCACATTTTCCTCCAGAAAGACAGCAGCACATAAAATGCCCCTCACTTGCTTGGAAGCTGAATTATATTCATAAGCAATTCAGTTGCACTCAGAATAGCATGAGAAGTGTTCATAGGCAGATGAAAATAACACCAAGGGAGCACTTACCAGAACTTTTGGAAAGCTATGTATTAATGCACTTAACAACAGATTGTATTTGTTAACATATTATATGCTAAGGTATATTACTAAAACCACTTTCAAAATATACTTATTTTCATTATATTTTAAATATTTACATTTTAAGGCATTTTCACTAATAGTTAAGTCAATAAAATTATAAAATATATAATATTAAAAATCAGCCTATGCTACGATGCCTGTTTTGTTTAAAAATATAAGTAGTTTAAAAGCATCTCATTTTCATATATATGTAAATTTTGCTTAAAAGACTCTCTTAGCTCCTAACTAATGTTACTGTCACAAAAATCCTGGTAGGTAAATATTATCAACCTGGTTTTTATGGATAACAAAACTGAAGTTGAAATTCACACAATTTTAGTTGATGATTGCTGGAAAATTTGACTCTTTTTCAATGTTCTTTCTTCTATATTGTCTTGTTATATTTGAAGATCATATTCTTTCTGATTTTGAGCAATATATAAGTTTTTATTCATCAGCATATTCCCTTTTCTGGTTAGTTTCTGTTTATTTTCCATATTTTGGCTAAGGTTTTGGCATTTCCTAAAATAAGGGGGATCTGTCAATATATGTCTATGGGTGATGAAGGTGGGCATAAAGTCTCTGCCAATGTGCTGTTCTTTACTCAATCTAAGAATATTCTTGGCTAATGTATAGAACACTTACATCCATACATATATGAAGATTTTATTGCATTATCCATTTTCTTTCTGAGAACACTACACTGTTTGATCTGTCTTTAAGTCACTTAGTATGGTGTTTTACATGTGATCATAAGCAACTCAATGTACCTCTCTGTGTCTGAGCTTCCTCACCTGTAAAAGTAGGGAGTTAGAGGAAGAGATTCTGAGTTTTTTTTTCTTTTTTTAAGCTACTTTTTTATTTTTTTAGTTTACATTATTCATTTCCATAACATTTTGAGTTGCAAATTTTCTCCCCATTTTTCTCCTACCCACATCCCCAAAACAGCGATCCCACTGAATATCCCCTCCCTCAATTGGCTTTTTCCCATATCTTCCCTCATCCCCCCTCCAAATTTCCAGTAGGGCAGAGTGGATCTCTATGCCCCAGTGCCTGTATATCTTATTTCCCAGTTACATATAAAACAACAACAACAACAATAATAATAATAATATATTTTAAACATTTCATTTTTAAACCTTTGAATTCCAGATTCTTTCCCTACCTCCCTCATCATGCACCCTTACTGGGAAGATAAACAATTCAATATAGGTTGTACATGTGTAGCTATGCAAGACATTTCCGTAGTGGATATATTGTGAAAGACTGACTATATTTTCATCCATCCTAACTCACCCCCCTCCAGTTCTATTCTCTACTTTGTTCCTGTCCCTTCATAAAAGTTAGTACTTTCAACTCTCCCCCCCCCCAATCTGGACTCCCTTCCATCATCCCCTCTTTTAACCCCTTCCCTCCTACTCTCCTATGGGGTGAGATACCCCATTTAGTGTTTATGGCATTCCCTCCCCAGGGGCAATTCAATGAGAATAAGGTTGACTCGTTTGCTTTTACCTTCCTGTTCTTCCCCTCCATTGTAACAGTTTTCTGTTACCTCGTCTATATGAGATAATTTGCCCCATTCTATCTCTTCCCATTTCCTCTCATTATATTCCCCTCTCATCTCTCAATTTCACCTTTTAAATATCATCCCTTCCTATTTAATTGGTCCTGTACCCTCGGTCTATGTATACCTGTACACATATATACACATATATTCATATGCTCATATACCCTTCTATATAGACATATATATATATGCATATATATGTATATATATGGATGTGTGTTAGTGTGTGTTTATACATTTCTATTCCCTTCAACTATTTTCATCCTGAGAAAAGTTTCGTAAGTTACAATTAAGATTTTTCCATGTAGAAATGTAAGTAGTTCAACTTTGATAAGTTGCTTATGATTTCTTTTCCCTGTTCACCTTCTGATGTTTCTCTTGTTTCTTGTATCTGAATGTCAAATTTTCTATTCAACTCTGGAATAGTCAGCAGGATTACAAAGCATAGTGCCCAGGATCCTTGGCCTTACAATCTCAATCTAAATGGCCATGGATCCTGGATCAAATAGAGGCACTATACTTTGTAATCCTGCCAACTACACCCTAATGTAATGCCAAGAAAAGGCAACTCCCCAAGTTTCAAAATACCAGCATAGGTGCTCTCCATTTTATTCAGTGAAAAATTAAGAACAGAGAAAATCAAAATATACATCATTCAAAATACAGCATTTGCCAAGTGTAATTCAATCAAGTACTACCCTTATCCCTGGACATTATAATTCATTTCATCAATCCCAAAGACCCTCTTCTAAGGACTACTCCACCCCTAGGCAGTACATTCATTTAGTCAACCACAAAGCCCCTTTTCTCAAATGGAGATTAGTTTCCAGTCATAAGCAAAGTACATTCATTTGTTCAATCACAGAGCACAAAAAAAGTCAAAAGTTTCCCACCCTTGGATTGCAACTGAATAGGCCATCTACCCCAGAGTTACAACAAGCTTAAGCATAGCTTCCAGGATTTCTGCAACATTGAGTCTGAGGGGTAATCACTCTTGCTTTAACCTGCTTGGATCTGGATCACTCTCTGGGGTGCTTGACCAGTGTACCAGAGCCAGTTGAGGCTTCAGAGAGGGTGCCAAACTAATAGTTCCAGCAGCTGAGAAAACCCCAGGGATTGGGACAAAGCTCCCTCCTCTGTTAGCTGAGTTCTACTGTGGCAAAAAGCTCCACACCAGTGACACAATACATCACCAGCTCCTCCCAGTTCAGCCCTCTCTTTTCACCTCAACAAGTGCATCCCACAAGTGGGATTCACAAGCTCTGGGTTTTAACACAATCAAACCAACAACCATATCAATACAGGGGGATCTTTAAATTCCATTATTATTACTGAAGGCCACCACATTTCAGCCACTTCTTGCCCTTGGGGCAAAGGCTGGACCTTACTCCCTAACTCCCAGGTCCCAAAGTCTGCAATTACCTCTCACTTTGAACTTAAGCATCTATGGGTTCTGGAAACTGCCACAGTTACTGGTGATCTGAAGTCCCTCCAGCTGTATCTTGTTGTGGCCACCCTGAGGGTAAAACCTTGATCTCATGCAGGGCGGGGCTCTGCTCCCAGTACACTGTTCTGGCCTTTTCCTGCTGGCCTACCAGACTGCCTTCAGCGGGATGTTAGCTTCTCTGTGTCATTTTATGGGTTCTGTAGCTCCAAAATTTCTTTAGAGTCATTTTTACATGAATTGGAGGAGGTAGGAGCAGGAGCCCCGTGGAAATTCTGTTTCCTCTGCTCTAAGGTTTCCTTCAGCTTTTACCCTATGATGCTATGAAAAATTAAAGTGTCTTTTCCAAGATATTTCACAGGTTGTGAGGTCTAGAATAATAATCTAGGTTTCTAGTTATATGAAGTACTTCAGTGAGCTTTTCTTAGCCAATCAATAAAGTCAATAAGTCAAAGAGCATTTATTAAGCACCTACTACATACTAAGAACTCAGATAACTTCTGTTAATAGAGAAAAAATTATAGAACACTGCTTACTCTCAAGGAGGTCATAGTTTAATGGGGAGAGATAACATAACAAAAAAGTGTAAAAGCACAATTCATAGATAAATATTTATTATTGTTATCATTCAATTGTTTCAGTTTGTCAACCTCTTCATGACCCCAATTTGGTTTTGCTTGGCAAACATGCTAGAGTGGTTTGCCATGTCCTTCTCCAGATCATTTTATAGATGAGGAAACAGTTAAGGGACTTACCTAGGATCACACAATGAGTAAGTGTCTGAGATCAGATTTGACCTCATCAAGATGAGTCTTCATGATTTCTAGCCCAGTGCTCTATCCATTGTGCCATCGAGCATTTATTACACACCTAATACAAGTCAGGCACCATCCTAGAGAAAAGGCTAGAAGGACAGAATTGAAACATTATTTTTCCTCACGAAATTTGCTTCCTACCAGTAGAGAAAACATTTACAATTATGAACAAGATCTATATAAAATGACTATTAATTAATTTTTTGGGGGGTAGTAACAGTAACTCAACTGATCAGGAGATTTCATGTGAAGAATGGAGCTTTAGAGCTGATCATTTTAGAAAATAAGGAATTCTAGGAGGGACTAGTGAGGAGAGAGCTCATTCCCAACCTGTGAAATAGTCAGTATGAAAACAAGCAGATAGTAATGGGACATCACATGTGAGGAAAAAACAAGTAATTTGGTATGTATGGCCAAAGAGACTATGAAAAGACATAATGAATAATAAGTTTTCAAGATAGAGAAAAAACAGATTATAATTTTTTTTTGAATTACAAAGTAAAAGAAAAGACTTGCAAAATACAGAAATTTCTTTCTTTTTCTATGATTTAATTTTTTTTAAATCATCAATGGATTCTACATTAAAAGATCAGAGGGATTGCAGTATGATATTTTGTAAGGCAAAAGAACTTTAACTACAACCAGGATCAACTATCTAGCAAACCTAAGCTTAATCTTTCAGGCAAGGAGATGGACATTCAATGTATTAAGGCACTTCCAGACCCTCCTAATGAAAAAGCCAGAGCTCAGTGGAAAAGTCCATCTCCAAATACAAGACTCAAGAGACACACAAAAAGGTAAAGAGGGAAAACACAAACACACACACAACTTGCTATTCAATAAAAGCAATCTGCTTAAATTGCTATATGGGAAGCTGATACCTGTCAATATTGAGAATTGTATAATCATCCTGACATATAAAAGAGTTATACATAGATAGAAGGCATGGATTAAAGCTAATGAAAGTGATGATAAAAAAAACCCTATTAAAGGGAGCAAAGGATCTCTAATGGGAGAAGCAGAAAAGAGGAGGCAGAAAAGGGTAAATTATACCACACAAAGAGGCATAAAAACGTACGATAGTAGAATTAAAGAAGAAAGGGAGATAAATGTTTTATGAGGTTTATTCTCATTGGTTTTGATTCAAGGAGGGAATAACTTTGTCGGTTAAGTATAGGATTCTAACATGAAATGACACAAAAACCTATTATAATAGAGGGAAAGAAGGGAAGGAGAGGAGTACTGTATGAAATTTACCCTCATCAGTTTTGATTCAAGGAGGGAAAAACATGTCTTGTTAAGTATAAAAATCTATCTGCCTTACAGGCAATAGGAGGGGAAAATGGAAAAAGGGGGGTTTGTTAGAAGGTAAGGAAGAAGTAGTAAGGGGGAAGGGTAGGAAAAGGGAGGGAGGTTAATAAGTAGGGAATACTGAGGGAGGCAGAAGTCAAAAGGATAACTCTGGGAGGTGAAGGGGGAAGAAAGAAATAAAAGCATAAATGGGGGAGGGAATAGAATGGAGGGAAAGACATTGATAGAAATCATAACTGTGAATGTGAATGGGATGAACTCCCCCATAAAATGGAGGAGGATAGAATGGATTAAAAAAAAAACATAATCGTACAATATGGTGTCTAAAAGAAGCACATTTTCAACAAGGGGGATATAAATAGGGTAAAGATAAAAGTCTGGAAAAGAATATATTATGCTTCAGCTAAAGTAAAAAAAAAGCAGAGGTAGCAAACTTTATCTCAGATAAAGCAAAATCAAAAACTTATCTGATTAAAAGATACAAGGAAGGAAACTATATTATGCTAAAAGGCAACTTTGACAATGAAGCAATATCATTGCTAAACATATATGGACTAAGTAGTATAGCACACAAATACCTAGAAGAGAATTTAAGAGAGTTAGAGGGAGAAATAGATAGCAAAACTAAATTAGTGGTGGACTTCAATCTCCCCATTTCTCAACTTGATAAATATAAAATTAAAATAAATAAGAAAGATATTAAGGAGGTAAATAGAATGTTAGAGAGGGTAGATATGATAAACCTCTGGAGATAATTGAATGGGGATAAAAAGGAATATACCTTCTACTCAGTGGTACATGACACATACACAAAAATAGACCATATTGAGGGCATAAAAACCTTACAATTTAGTGGAGAAAGGTAGAAATATTAAAAGCATCCTTTCCAGATCATGATGCAACAAAAACTTATATGTAATAATGGGTCATGGAAAGATAGAATAAAAACTAATTAGAAACTAAATAATTTAATCCTAAATAATAAGAAAGTCAAACAAGAAATCAAATAAACAATCAGCAACTTCATTCAAGAGAATGACAATAATGAAATAACATACCAAAATTTGTAGGACGCAGCAAAAGCAGGTCTTAAGGGAAGTTTTATATCTCTGAATGCATACATGAATAAATTAAAGAAAATGGAGATAAATAAATTGGGCATGCCACTGAAAAAGATAGAAAAAGGACAAATTTAATTCCCCAATTAAATACTAAATTACAAATACTGAAAACTAAAGGAAAGATTAAGAAAATTGAAATTATCAAAACTATTGAAGTAATAAATAAAAGAGCTAGTTTTATGAAAAAAAATAAAAATTGATAGACCTTCAATCAAATTGATAAAAAAAGAAGAAAACCAAATTACAAGAATCAAAAATGAAAAGGGTGAATTAACCTCCAATGAAGAGAAAATTAAACCAATAATTAGGAATTATTTTGCCCAATTGTAGACACATAAATTTGACAAGCTTAGTAAAATGCATGAATATCTACAAAAATAAAAATTGCCCAGACTAACCAAAGAGGAAGTGAACTACTTAAAAAAAATAAAACATCTCAGAAAAAGAAATTGAACTAGCCATTAATGAACTCCTTAAGAAAAAAACTCTCTAGTCCCAGATAGATGCTTTTACAACTAAATTCTATCAAACATTTAAAGAACATTTGATTCCAATACTTTATAAATAATTTAGGAAAGTTGGGGAAGGAGTCCTCCCAAATTCTTTTTATGACACAAATATGGTATTGATACCTAAATCAGGAAGAGACAAAGACAATTATTGATCAAACTCCCTCATGAATATAGATGCAAAATTTTAAAATAAAATATTAGCAAAATTACTTCAGCAACTTATCATGAGGATAATACACTTAGATCATGTAGGATTTATTCCAGGAATGCAAGGATGGTTAAGTATTAGGAAAACTATTAGTATAATCAAATATATCTACAACAAAACTAGTAGAAACCATATGATTGTCTCAATAAATGCAGATCAATACTTTGACAAAATACATCACCCATTCCTATTAAAAACACTAGGAAGTATAGCAATAAACAGAATCTTCCTTCCTTAAAATAATAAGTAGCATCTATCTAAAACCATTAGCAAGTGTTATATGTAATGGGGATAAGCTAGAAGCATTTCAAATGATCATGGGCGAAACAAGGATGTCCACTATCACCCCTGTTATTCAATTTAGTTCTAGAAATGTTAGCTGTAGAAATAAGAGAAGAAAAAGAAATTGAAGGAATTAGGTTAGTCAAAGAAGAGACTAATCTATCACTCTGCAGATGATATGATGATATACATTGAGAATACCAGAGAATCAAGTATAAAACTACTTGAGATAATAAATAAATTTAGCATAGTTGCAGGATATAAAATAAACCCACATAAATCCTCAGCATTCCTGTACATTTCTAACAAAGTCCTACAGCAAGAGATAGAAAGAGAAATTCATTTAAAGTTCCTGTAGACACTATAAAATATTTGGGAATCTACCTGCCTAAACAAACACAGAAACTATATGAACACAATTATGAAACACTTTTCACACAAATAAAATCAGATCTAAATAAGTGGAAAAAACACCAGTTGCTTGTGGCTGGGTTGAGCTAATATTAAAAATATGACAATTTTAACCTAAATTAATTTACCTATTTAGTGCCATACCAATAAATCTACCAGAAAAAAATTTATTTTTTGAGCTAGGAAAAATAGTAACAGAATTCATTTGGAAGAACAAAACATCCAGAATATCAAGGGAATTAATGAAAAGTAATGCTAGGAAGGTGGCTTAACCAAACCAGATATTAAACTGTATTATTAATCTGCAGTCATCAAAACTTCTTGGTACTGTCTGAGGAACAGAGTGGTTGATCAGCGGAATAGATTAGGTACAAGAGATGGAGCAGACAATGACCACAGTAAGCTACTGTTTGGCAAATCCAAAAACCTTAGCTTCTGGGATAAGGATCTACTATTTGATAAAAACTGTGGGGAAAACTGGAAAATAGTATGGCAAAAACTGGACATAGACCAATATCTAACACTGTATATCAAAATAAAATCTAAATGAGTGGATGGTCTATATACAAAGGTTGATACTATAAGCAATCTGGGAGAGCAAGGTACAGTTTACTACTCAGATTTAAGAAGAAGGGAGGGATGTATGACCAAACAAGAGATAGAGAGTGTTACAAAATGGAAAATGGATAATTTTGATTACATTAAATTGAAAAGTTTTGTACAAATAAAGTTAACATAACCAAGATTAGGAGAGAATTGGAAAATTGGGAAAGAATTTATACAACCAGTATCTCTGATAGACCTCATTTCTAAACTACACAGAGAATTGAGTCAAATTTATAAGAATACAAGTCATTCCCCAATTGGTAAATGGGGAAAGGATATAAAGAGGTATTTTGTAAGAGGAAGAAATGAAAGATCTCTATAAACATATGAAAAATTTCTCTAAATCACTATTTATTAGAGAAATGAAAGTCAAAACAACCCTGAGGTACCACCTCTTAGTGGTCAGATTGGCTAAGCTGACAAAATAGGAAAATGATAAACTCTGTAGAGGATGTGTAAAAATTGGAACACTAATGCATTGTTGATGGAGTTGTGAACTAATCCAAACATTCTGGAGAGCAATTTGGAACTATGGACAAGTGGCTATAAAAAAATGCATACCCTTTGGCCCAGGAATACCATTTCTAGTGCTATATCTGAAAGAGATCATACAGGCGGGAGGAAGACCTGTTTGCACAAGAATATTTATAGCAGATTTTTTTGTGGTGGCAAAGAATTGGAAATCAAGGGGATGCCCATCAATTGAGGAATGGCTAAACAAGTTGTGGCATATGAATGAAATTTAATACTATATTGCTATAAGAAATGGGGAGGAGACAGACTTCACAATAACCAGGAGAGACTTATATAAACTGATGCTGAGTGAGGAGAGCAGAACCAGGACCACTTTCTACATGATTACAGACACATCACATGTGTGATGACTAACTTTGATAGACTGGGCTCCTCTCTTCAATGCAAGGTTATAAGGCAACTTTGAAAGACTCCTGATGGAAAGGATATCCACATGCAGAGAAAAGAACTACAGAGTTTGAATGCAGACTGAAGCAAACTCCTTGCTCACTCTTTTGTGTTTAGTTTTGTTTCTTTCCTTCTTTCTCATTGTTCACTTCAATGGTTATAATTCTTCTTGACAGCCTAACTAATGCTGAATGCAAAGGTATTTGTGAGCCTATACCAGATTGCATGCTGCCATATGGTGGCAGGGTGGAGAAGAGGTAAGGGGGGGGGGAATTTGTAACTCAAGGGATTGTGGAACTGCATGTTGTAAACTAAGAGTAGACAAACAAATTTAATAATATAAAATTGAAAAAAAGATGAAAAAATATCATCAGTGGGTTACAGCCACTGAGTAGTTCTAATATATCTTTTTAGAAAAAAATTAATTGACTCCAGTTGGTTTGCTAAAGATTGTCCTTCCTGATGCAACCCACACTGGTTATATTTAAACATGCAGTACATTCTCATTATTTCATTCTTTTTAATAAGGTACTGGGATTAACTCAGAACACATGTTAACTACATGGTCTATATCTTGCTTATTTATTGATTGACTCTCTTTGAAATATTGATATTGTCCACCTGCATATGCTCACTCCTTGTCACCTGCCACCATAAACTGGGACCTCAGTGCAGCTCACCCAGTCCTCCCCTGGTAGGAAGCCCAACTCTCACACCTTTGATAGTGAAAGCAGAGGGGGCCTCCACAGCTGCCCCCAGGACTCACTGTTTGAAGATTCCATGACATCTGCCTGGAGCTAGCTGCACTTCAATCAAACCACACCATGGCCCCCAGAACCCACAAAATGAGAGAGAAAAACAAATCTCCCTCTGAAGGCAGCCTAGCAGGCCAACAGGAAAGGTCTATTGTAGGGTGCTGAGAGCCAAACACAGACCTCTGTGAGCTGCAGTTCTGGCCCCAGAGCAGCCTACAGCAGCCAGAGAAGACTTCAGGAGCATGAATCACTAGTAGCTGTTGTAGTTTCAAGACTTCTCAAACCATAAATACCAAAGAGAAAATTAAATGCAGTAGAGAACTCTGTTGGAAGGGTAAAGAAAGAGAGTTGTCCAGCCCCTGCCTGGGCCCTGCCTATAAGGCAAGAAGTGAAGGTGGCAGCAGCTGCTGCCACTTGGCTGCTTCCAGAGCTCCTGGCCTTCAGATTGTAGGGGAACCAAGCAAACATTCAGAGGCTAATTGCTCTTGCTTTGACTTGTTTGGATCTGGATCGGGGTCTTGGGGTGTGTGGTGAGTGTGTAAGAGCTTGTGGGTGCTATAGCGAAGGTACCCAATTAATAGCTCTGGCAGTTTTGAAAACCCCACCAATTTGGGACAAAGGTCTCTAATCTGGAAGCAGAGTTCTACCATGGTAAAGAGTTCAAAAGCCAAGTAATTGGCAAGATGAGCAAGCAGAGGAAGCTCAAGCAAAACATACAATCCTTTTGGGGGAACATAAAGGATCAAAACATGGAACTGGAGAACAATGAAATCAGAATTCCTGCATCAATAGCTTCCAAGAAAAATATGAACTAGTCACAGGCCATGGAGGAGCTCAAGAAGGATTGGGAAAATCAAGAAAGAGAAGTGGAGAAAAAATCAGTAAGCGAAGTGAGAATGATGCAAGAAAATCATAAAAAAGCAAGTTAACAGCTTGCTAAAGGAGAACCCCCCAAAATACTGAAGAAAATAGAACCTTAAAAAGTAGACTAACTCAAATGGCAAAAGAGGAACAAAAAGCCAATGGGGAAAAGAATGTCTTAAAAAACTGAATTTTCTGGATGGAAAGGAATTTCAAAAACTCACAGATAAGAATAACTCCTTCAAAATTAGATTGGAGCAATTTGAAACTGACTTTATGAGAAATCAAGATACTATAAAACAGATCC
This sequence comes from Petaurus breviceps papuanus, assembly GCF_028583685.1. NCBI lineage: Eukaryota > Metazoa > Chordata > Mammalia > Diprotodontia > Petauridae > Petaurus > Petaurus breviceps. The sequence goes on along the minus strand of NW_027187314.1, from coordinate 3,929,435 downwards.
AAACAAGTAAAAAATATAAAGTAATGTGAAATATCTCATTGGAAAATCACTAACCTGGAAAATAGATCCAGGAGAGATAATTTTAAAATTATTAGACTACCAGAACACCATGAAGAGCCTAGAAATCATCATTCAAGAAATTCTCAAGAAAAATTGCCCTGATATTCTAGCACCAGAAAGAAAAATAGAAATTGGCAGAATTCACCAATAACTTCTTGAAAAAAATCCCAAAAAGAAAACCCCTATGAATATCATAGTCAAATTTGAGTGTTCCCAGGTCGAGAAAATATTACAAACAGTTAGGAAGAAAGAATTTGAGTATTGTGGAAACACAATCAGGATAAAAAAAGACCTCACAGCTTCTACATTAAGGTATCAAAAGGCTTGGAATATGATATTCTGGAGGTCAAAGGAGCTAGGACTAAAACCAAGAATCCCCTACCCAGAAAAACTGAGTATAATGCGTCAGAGGAAAATATAGTCATTCAATGAAATAGAGGATTTTCAAGCAACCTTGAAGAAAAAACCACAGCTTAATTGGAAAATTTATTTTCAAATACAAGAAGCAAGAGAAGTATGAGAAGGTAAACAGGAAAAACAAGTCATTAGCAATTTATTAAACTTGAACTGTTTATATTTCTTCATGGAAAGACAATAATTGTAACTCATGAGACTTTTCAGAATATGAGGATAGTTGGAGGGAATATATACATACATATATGTGTTTGTGTATACCTATATATGTATGTATAGGAGGGTTTATGTGTGTATAAATATATATGTAAGTGTATGTGTATATATGTACATGTATAAATAGACAGAGGGCACAGGACAATTTGAATAAGAAGGGATGATATCTAAAAAGAAAATTAGGAGGTAAGAGAAGAATATATTGGGAGAAGGAGAAAGGGAAAGATAGAATTGCATAAATTATCTCATATAAAAGAGGCAAGATGTGAAAGGGAATCAGTCAACCTTACTCACATTGAATTTGTCTTAAGGAGGGAATAACATACACATTCAATTGGGTATCTTAACCTACAGGAAAGCAGGGGGGAATGGCAAAAGAGAGGGGATGATAGAAGGGAGGGAAGATTGGGGGAGAGGGTAGTTAGAAGCAAAAAGTTTTGAAAAAAGGCAAGGTCAAAGTAGAAAATAGAGTAAGTGGGAGGTGGGATAGGATGGAGGGGAATATAATTATTCTTTCACAATATAACTACCATGGAAATGTTTTGTGTCTCTACACATGTACAACCCATGGTGTATTGCTTGTCTTCCCAGTGGGTGTGGGTAAGGAGGGAAGAAAGAAAGACTGGAACTCAAAGTTTCAAAAACAAATGTTATTTTTTTAATGCAACTGGGAAATAAGATATACAGGAACTGGAGTGTAGAAATCCATTTTGCCCTACTAGAAAGATAGGTCAGAGTATGGGGGAGGATATAAGAGAGAACAGATTGCGGGATGGGGTATTCAGTAGGCTTTGTATTTGGGGCTGAGGGTAGGGGAAAGACAGGGAGTAAAATTTGTAACTCAAAATCTCCTGGAAATGAATTTCAAAAACTAAAAATAAATATATTTATTAAAATGATATTGTCCTTACCTTTCAAATCCTGGAAATCTCTTCAGATTTTAGAGTGATTTATTTTACACAGTAACTATGACAGGACTATGTAGCCATGTAACTAAAGTAACTATGGAATGCTTGGACCTGGCTTGAAAATGTATCAGCTTTTAAAGTCATCATGAGTCTTTACTTCACATAGAAATGACTTTGTGCTCTGTAATACACACACTTGCAAACATAAACATACTACATGCTCCCATAATCACAGTAATAAATAGTATGTAGGCACGTGTCTCTTTGTTTATGTATATCCTGTAATACTTGATGAACAACATATAATGCAGCTAATGTACCACTTCCCAGGAAACCCCATGAAAACAAATCCAAAAGGAATTTGAACCAATCTCTTTACCCATGTAGAATATCTGCTGATTTAAAAGCATGCTAAGTAGCAAAGATAACAGGAAGAACAACTGTGAAACAAGCAGATCTTATCTTCAATGCCTCAAGTTTTGTCACCGAACATCTTGACAGGTTAGAAAAATGGCCTGAATTTAAATATGAATCTCAATAGGAATAAATGTGAAGTCTTAAACTTAGGTACAAAAATCAGCCCCACAAATACAACTTGAGGTACAGTACTTTGCCTGGAGGAGTAGCTTTGAGAGAAAAGAGATGTGATGTAGATTTGTGATGTAAAAATTTAAATGTATGTATATATCTACACATATAAATATTTACATATACATTTATGTATATATTTATATCTGTGTATTCATATATACACACATGCATGCAGTCAACTATTTGTTGATTTTTTTTTATTTTGCAGATGCAAATGTGTTCCAACATGTTTGAAGTATTAAGTAACAGTTATTTTAATAGAATGTCAATTTCACTTATGCACAATTTTCTCAGCAAAGAAACAGAAAATTGCAGTCAGCTAAATGGAGCACCAAAAGCATAAACAAACACATAATGCACACATGCGTGCACACACACACACGTACACACACATATATCCTTCAAACATCTATCAGCTATTTCAGTTCCCCATGAGTATTATACTGCAAGGTTGGATAATGCCACTTCACAATAATTCCAATCTGCAACCACTCAGAGGCCCATTTCCATAAGAAAACATCAGATATTTTTCAAGGTAATGTTTCACATTTGTGGTGTATCTTCCTGGTATATTAGGAGCTGGCAGTGGAAGAGCTCACACCTACACCCCCACAGTTCACCCTCCATTCCTTACCCTCTAGCCGTCTACCACAAGTCCCACTTTCTGGGGTTGCTGCCCACTGAAACTGTCCTCTAACATGGTATACAGAAATATAGGAATAAAAGAAACCTTTCTAGATCCTTATGCTCTTTCAGAATGTTTAAATAAAGGCATTAGGAGATAGAGTCATGATGAGAAGGGAATAAAATTTCATTTTGGAACATTACTATTACATTTTTTGTGTGTGTTTTAACAGGTATTTACAGGGGGGGGAGAGAGAGAGAGAGAGAGAGAGAGAGAGAGAGAGAGAGAGAG
>NW_027187314.1:3872075-3926230 GCF_028583685.1 Petaurus breviceps papuanus | reverse complement strand
GAGAGAGAGAGAGAGAGAGAGAGAGAGAGCAAGTTTTAAGCTAGATGACTAAAATTCCACAGGAAAAATAGCATATGTCATCATAAGCTTCCATTTTCCTTTCTCATCCTTCCATTTTCTTTCACTTACTATGTCCTGGCTCATTATTGATGATACAACATTCCTGAATAACTTTGCAGCACTGATTGAATTTTTCCTTGTAAACTCACCCCTCCTATTACTGGTCATGATGGTAAGGTTGGAATACTCCTTGCTCCCTGTTGTCATTTCCAGATTCTTCCCTTACCATATTCACTAAGTTATCTCTCTTATTCAAGGCTTATTCCATTCATATTTGTCACTCAATCAATATCATGATAGCTCCAAGACACTCACCTTCATTCCTCAAGTAATTTTGATTACTACTGACACTTTTTCTCTGTTTCCCAATCATTACCTTCATGCTGGGTGACTTCAGAATACATATTGATACTCCTTCAAATATATCAAAATAACTTCTGAATACTTCACATTCCTCATTCTTCATGCCCTACTAATCTATACCATATTTACTATGTATTCATACCTTTGTCTTGCCATTTGTTAGAAGTGTTTCACTCCCCTGTTCATGAACTCTGAATTTCCTATGTCTGATTTTTTGTTATTCCACTTTTCCTTCCAATTAATAAGCCTCATCATTTTTTTTTTATTTTCATCCTCATGATGACCTCTCATTTCATTCTCAGGCCATCTCCTCTTTACTGGCTACACTCTCCTCTCTTCCCTACCTTGACCCCTTGGTGAAACAGCTTTCTCTTTTATTTCCATGCTCCAAAAAATCCTCACTTGATCCCTCAGTTCCCATTAGCTATTTTATTTTGCATATCTCCCCCCGTTTATGATTAACCTTCTCGAGAAAACTACCTATGATTAGTGTAATTCCTTTCTTCTTGCTCTTTTTTTATCCCTCTATATTCGTACTCCTGATAATACTATTCAACTGACATTGTCCTCTCTGAAGATATGAATATTATCTTAATTGACAAATTTGATGATATATACCTTCATTCTTATTGACCACTTTGCACTTTTTTTGTTCATCACTTTTTTTGTTTGAAACTTTTCTCTCTAGTATTTTTGTGGCATTGCTATCTCCTGGTTATAATACTACCTGTCTGATTCCTCCTTCTCAGGTGCCTGTACTGGATTATTATCCAGGGCGCATCTATTAACCCTGGGTGACTTGTAGTGCTCTGTCTTTGGTCCTCTTCTTTTCCCTCTAAATTATTGCTTTTGGCTTGGTGATCTCATCAGCTCTTATGATTTAATTTTTATCTCTATGTTGATGAATCTGAGATCTATTTATCCTGCCCACTCATCCCACCTTCCCCATTCTCCAGTCTCACATCTCCAAATGTCTGCTGTCCATATTAGCTTAGATGAATCATCTAAATGGAAAGCTGAACTCATTATCTTTCCCCCCAAACTCTTTCCCCTTACATTTCTTTGTAGAAATCACCAGGCATGTAATTTAAATGCTATCCTCAACTATTCAATTTCTGTCACCCCCTTCCTCTTCCATTTATAACTGACTGCCTTCTGCCTTTTTAGTAACTTCCACATGTGACACACTGTCTATAGGACGATGCATCCACCCTGTTGTGGGCCCTCATCACTTCATAACTGGACTATTACAATATCCTGCTTATTGTCTTTATTATCTCAAGTTTCTTTGTACTCCAGTCTGTCCACCACTGAGCTATGAAAATGCTCTTCCTAAAATAAAGTCTGTCTGTATCAGTCATCTCTTATAAACTATAGTGGCTCTGTAATTCCACCAGTATTAATTATCATATCCACTGTTAATTTTTAAAACCCTTCCCTTCTTACCTTTCTAGTTCTTTATAGAATATTCCCTTACACATACTTCCCAATGATTTGACAGGCTTCTTTGCTTTTCTTTGCAAAAACACATATCAGCTCTTTATTATGTGTATTTTTACTGGCTCCCAGAACAGGAATTTTCTCTTCACCTCTGCTTCTGTTCTTTCAAATTTAAGCTAAAATCTCACCTCCTGCAAGAAGCCTTTTTCAGCCTTGATGCCTTTCCTCTGAGAACATCAATACTTTATACTTACTCATGCCAACTTTTAAATTGTGAGTTTTTTAAACACAGGAACTCTTTATGCCTTTCTTGCTATGTCTAGTGCTTAGCTCACAGCTTGGAACATTGATAATTCATAATAATGCTTGCTGTTATTGGTGGTGTTGGTGGGACGTGGTACTTTTAATGCTCTTGTTTATTTATTTATTTTTTGTTTTGTTTTCTGTCATTTTAATTGCATCAATCCAGAGGTCTGAGCATTATTTAGGATGAACTTCCACAGGGCTTATAATGTGATAGTGATATGTTAGTCAGGTGTGTCCTCTACCATGAGGCCAACCCAGCTACAAGATTCAAGAGTGGCTGAGATGAAGTAGAGTATATAGAAAATACTGCTGAGTGTGGAAAGATTTTTCAGTTTGGAAAAAATATCTTAAGCATCATGGTTCTGAAGGAATACTCTGAATGAAAGGAATCACAAGTAATCTGGTATTAACAGGTATGTTAGCATTACACATTAGGAACTCAGAAGAAAACTAAATCCCAGGTTTGTTTCTGCATCAGTGAAAAAAGAGTTCTCAAATTCACACATTATCATTCTGTCAACACTTCTGAGTATTATATAATTATTAGTTTAATTAAACATCTCTGCCTCGATCAGAGGGGTTACCATATAAAAGTGTTGAAAGAACTTGCTCTCTGCTGTGAAATGTAAGAAATTCAAACACAAGTACCTATAATCAGAGCTAATGTTTTTCTTAATAAAAAAAATGAATTCACTTATAATTAGATGGCATGAGTAAGGGAGTATCCTTCCTTTTCTGTCTTTCTTCTGTCTCTGTTTCTGTCTCTATCTCCCTCTTTCTCTCTCCGCTTCCCTATCCCTCTATTTTTGACCCTCTATGGAGTCTGAATTTTTATTTTTTTCACAAAGATATATAAAAATAATTTATGATGATCATCTTTTCTGACATCACTCAAGGTGTTATTTAATGAAGGATGTGGTAGATATACCAGGGCCAACCTCAAAGAGAGTAAAATTGAGAACAAAGTTCTTTATAATCTCTACTAATCTTCCTTAATACACACACACAGACACACACATACAAGGGGTAAATGGGGTAGGATGATATTGTTATAAAAATTACAATATGCTAGTACAGTAAAGGTGATTAAAGGATATCCTTTCCAACTCCTTACCTAATATAAAAAATTGCCTCTACAACATTTCTAATAAATGGATACCCAGACTCTGCTTGTAAACCTTCTGTTAGGCTATTAATATTTTGGTGTTCATGCAAATTGCCTGTACCTTAAATCTACAAAGAAAGGAGTAGTGTAACAAAGATAGAGTAGGTGTGACTGGTTCCATAAGATAAGAAAAACCAAGTCTGGGTAGCAAGTAAAAAAAATGAATTAACCCTGAAACACTTTACTAGAGATCTCACTCTGTACTGCTGCCACATCCAACTACATTCACAGCCATAAGTAGTAATGCACCTATGTAGGCTTATGATAGCAACCCAGACATAGGGAGCACCCATAATTTTAATAACTCTCATTAATCACTGCATTTACATGACAAGAAAACTTTCTGCACAAATATATGACAGGGGGAGAGGTCTTGGAGGAATTAGTAGGAGTAAAAAATATGTCACTTTATTGGGCTGCTTTTGTAACCATGCACTGTAGGAGAACTGCTCATTCAGTTTGAAGGAAAGGAGCTTGGAAATATAAGTGATAAACAGTTCTACTTCCCTCCCCATTCCATACATCCTCCACACTCTGAGGCTGTTCAGGGAAGGTGCCTGAACAAGTGATGCTTATTTCCTACAAAGAGATGAAGCTGAAGGAGATATACATCCCAGAGTTAGAGAGAATGCAAGGCAAAAGTAAATAATAACAAAAAAAAATCTAAAGATAAAACTATCAATAAGAGACCATTGTAAAAGTTGATGACTAACAGAAAAGAGGCTAAAAACAAAAGACAAACCCAGTAAAGTCCCAAAGAGAAGCTGAAGTGTCTTGTGCAATTATAATAGGGGTAAAAGTATGTAGATACTAATGAAATGCTATGTAGTGTTCAGCAGAGACTAGAAACAACAGCAAGTATCTGCTTAGAGTAACAATTTATTTTAAAAAATTACTTAGGAATGAATTTAAGTCAGAAATTAGAATTATCAGGTCAGAAATTAAGACTCTGAAAGCAGAATTAACACATTTAACAAAAAGAAATTTATCCTATGACATATATATAATATACATACACATATGTATACATATATAAGACATTTATGTATGACATGAATTTTATACAAAAACTTAATATAGATGAAAAAAATACGTGCTGAGAATTTTCTTAAGGCAATAGAAATTATTGATAAGAACAACAGATTTAGAATAAACATGAATTCTATTCAGTCTGGAAGAGGAAACTTGGTAATATCTGAGATAAATGAAAAGCCTGAGAGACAGAGTGTTTGGGTAATTAATAATCAATTTGTTAATTAGGTTAGTTGGTAATCAATAAATTCATGGACAGTGTTCCCTTAGTAAGCAAAGACAAAACCATGTAGATCATTGAATACTTAAATACCTTTGGAAAAGTGGGTGCTCCGGACAGGCAGAGATCAACCATGATTGGTGAACAATCAATGAGGTGGTGAACATAATTAATGTGGAATAAAAGTCTTCAGCTCCTTCTCCTGACTGGATCATGAGTATTAACAGCATCCAGCATTCTGGACAAAAGAATCCATCTCCACTGAGACCCCTCATGCTGAAAAATTTGGGGGTGGGTTTTAGTAAAGGAGGCTAATATTTTTTTTGCCTGGGGTGGGGCGTGGGGGGATGGTGTCAGAATTCACCTAGATTAGATGCTATTTACACTTTGAAAAGAAGTAAATTTTCCTAGTTGGGTGAGGTCCCACTCAAGACTAAGGAGAAGTTTCCTAGAGGATTATGCCAATCTCATTTTCAGTCCTGTCTTTCAGAGACTGACTGACCTATAACCACTGGTCCCTGAATAAGAAAAGAAAAAAGAAAAAAAAAGTCTCAAACCAAAATTGGTTAACATAATAAAAATGATTTCTCTCATATCCTTTCTACCATTCCATAAAAGTAAAATAATGTTAAGCTAAAAATTTGAAAGACCTCAGCATTAAATGTAACCTTTTCTTTAAAAAAAAAAATAATTAATTAATTAATTTTTAGTTTACAACATTCAGTTGCACAACTCCTTGAATTAGAAATTTTCTCCCCCTCCCTGTACTCGCCTCTCCCCCGCATTACAGCCTGTGATCAAATATAGGTTCTAAAAATGCCTTCACATTAAACATTAGTCAAGATGTAAAACCGGATTATAACCAATGGAGTGAAAGGAGAAAGAAGGGATGAAAGAAAACAAACCCAAAAGAGAGAGCAAATAGATTACCTCAATCTGCATTCAGCTTCTGTAGCTATTTCTCTGGATGTGAATATCCCTTTCCATCATGTGACTTTTGGAGTTGTCTTATAACCTTGTATTACTGAGAGGAGATCAGCCTATCAAAACTGGTCGTCACAGATACGATGTGTCTGTAATTGTGTACAAAGTTCTCCTGGTTCTGCTCTCCTGACTCAGCATCAGTTTATATAAAAATCTCTCCAGGTTATTATGAATTCAGCCTGCTTCTCATTTTTTCTAGCAAAATGGTGTTCCATCACATTCATTTATCACAACTTGTTTAGCCATTCCCCAATTGAGGGGAATCCCCTTGATTTTCAATTTTATGCCACCACAAAAAGAACTGGTGTAAATATTTTTGTGCATATGGGTCCTTTTCCTACTTCTATGATCTCTTTGATATAAAGCCTGAGAAGTGGTACTAATGGGTCAAAGGGTATGTAATTTTTAAAATAATCCTTTGGAAATAGTTCCAGATTATTCTCCAGAATGGTTGTATAAATTCACAAGTGCATCAACAGTGTATGTGAGCTCCAGTTATTCCACATCCTCTCCAACATTCACCATTTTTTCTGTTTCATCATCTTAGCCAATCTGACCAGTGGGAGGTAGTACCTCAGGGTTCTTTTGGTTTGCATTTCTCTAATCAATAGTGATTTAGAGCATTTTTTCATATGTTGTAGATATCTTTAATTTCTTCCTCTGAAAAATGCCTGTTCATATCTTTTGACCATTTATCAATTAGAAAATGACTTGCATTTTTATAAATTTGATTCAATTCTCTATATATTGTGGAAATGAGGCCTTTATCAGAAACACTGGTTGAAAAAAATTCTTTCCTAATTTTTTACTTCCCTCTTAATCTTGATTACATTGACATTATTTGTACAAAAACTTTTCAATTTAACATAACCAAAATTATACATTTTGTATTTTGTAATGCTCTCTAACACTTATTTGATTATAAAATCTTCCCCTCTCCATAAATCTGACTGGTAAGTTATTCCTTTTTCTCCCAGATTGCTTAAATATCAGCCTTTATATCTGGATGGTGCACCCATTTAGATTTTATTTTGGTATACGGTGTTTAATATTGTTCTATGCCCAGTTTCTGCCATATTATTTTCTAGTTTTGCGAGCAGTTTTTGGCAAACAGTGACTTGTTATCCCAGAAGTTGATATCCTTGGGTTTATCAAACAGTATATTATTATAGTCATTGACTGCTGTGTCTTGTGTACCTAATCTATTCCACTAATCAACCACTCTACCCCTCAGCCAGTAACAAGTAGTTTTGATGACTGCTGCTTTATAATACAGTTTAAAATCCAGTATGGTTGGGCACCTTCTTAGATTGTATTCATTAATTCCCTTGATATTCTTTACCTTTTGTTCCACCAGACAAATATTGTTACTAATTTCCTAGCACTATAAATTTATTTTTTGGTAGATTGATTGATATGGCACTAAATAGTTAAATTAGTTTGGGAAAAATTGTCATTTTTTTAAATATTGGCTCAACCTAGCCACGAGCAACTGATGTTTTTCCAATTATTTAGATCTAACTTTATTTGTGTGAAAAGTCTTTTGGAATTGTGCTCATATTGTTCCTGGGTTTGTTTCGACAGGTAGATTCCCAAATATTTTATAATGTCTATACTAACTTTAAATGGAATTTCTCCATCTATTTCATGTTGTGTTAGAAATATATAGGAATGCTGAAGATTTATGTGGGTTTGTTTAATATCCAGTAACTGCTAAATTTTATTTATTATCTCAAGCAATTTTGTACTTGATTCTCTAAGATTCTCTAAGTATATCATCGTATCATCTTCAAAGATGATAACAGTCTCTTCATTGTCTAATCTAATTCCTTCAATTTCTTTTTCTTCTCTCATTGCTATAGTTAACATTTATAGTATCAAATTGAATAGGTGTGGTGACAGTGGATATCCTTGTGTCACTCCTCAAATGTGTTTCTTGTAGACAGCATATTTTAGGATTATGGTTTTTAATCTATTCTGCTATCTGCCTCCATTTTATGGGAGACTTGATTCCATTCATGTTCACAGTTACAGTTTCTATCTGTGTCTCTCCCTCCATCCTATTTCCTCGCCTGTTTATGGTTTTATTTCTCCCTTCTTCCCTCACCTCCTTAAGAGTTTTCCTTTTGACCACCCTGTCTCTCTCAGTATTCTCTCCCTACAAACCCCCCTCCCTTTTCTTACTCTTCCTTGTTCCTACTTCTTCCTTCCCTCTTAAACCCTCCCCCTTTTCTTTCCCCTTTCCCCTCCTACTGCCTGTTGTGTCTGACAGACTTTTTATTTAACAAACTATGTTTTTCCCTCCTTGAAGCAAATCCATTGAGAGTTATCTCGGGGCAGCTAGGTGACAGAGTGAATAGAGCACTGGCCCTGGAGTCAGGAGGACCTATGTTCATATCTGACCTCAGATACATAAAATTTACCAGCCATGTGACCTTGGGCAAGTCACTTAACCCCAATTACCCTGTCTTCCCACCTCCACAAAGCAAAAGAGAGAGAGAGAGTAAATCTCATTCAATGCTTCTCTCTCCCTCCCTTCTTTCCCTCTACAATAATAATAATTTTACATTTCTCCACATTAGAATCCTATACTTAACTGATTGTTATTCCATCCTTGAACCAAAACCAATGAGAGTGAAGCTCATGTAATGTTCATCTCTCTCTCTTCCTTCCAACTACTATAAAATGTTTTTATGCCTCTTTGTGTGGCATAATTTGCCCTTTTTTGCCTTCTCCTTTCCTCTTCTCCCATAACAATCCCTTTGCAATTAATTAAGATTTTTATAATCAGATTATTTAATTTAAACCCACACTCTCTATGTTATCACTTTTAAATGTCTCAATATTTATACAGTTTTCAATATCAACAGGTGTTTGCTTCCCCACTAGGGATTTAAACTGTTTGATCTTATTGAATAACGAGTTATGTGAGTGAGTGTGTGTGTGTGTCTGTTTGTGTTTGTTTTCCCTGTTTACCATTTTATGTCTCTCTTGTGTCTCATATTTTGAGATCAATTTTTCCATTGAACTCTGCCTTTTTTCATGAGGAAAGTCCAGAAGTTCTGTAATTCATTGAAGGACCATCTCCTTGCCTGAAAGATTATGCTCAATTTTGGTGGATTGTTTATCCATGGTTGTAGTCAAAGTTCTTTTGCCTTAATTGAATATGATATTCCAATCTTTTCTATCTTTCAATGAAGCTGCTAGGCCCTGTGTGATCCTGACTGTAGTTCTGTGATATTGGAATCGTTTCTTTCTGCATGCTTGCAATATTTTCTCCCTAACCTCACAATTCTGGAATTTGGCTTCAATATTTCTTGGAGTTTTAAATTTGGGATCTCTTTCAGGAGGTGTCCAGTGGATTCTTTTGATAACTATTTTACCCTCTGGTTCTAGGATCTCAAGGCAGTTTTCCTTCATGATTTCTTGAAAGATGTCGGCCAGGTTCTTTTTTTCATCATTGCTTTCTGGTAGACCAATATTTCTTAGATCATCTCTCCTGAATATGTTCTCCAGATCAGTTGTTTTTCAAATGAGATACTTTACATTTTCTTTTAATTTTTTTTGGATTGTTAGGTTTTGTTTGATTCTTAATGTCTCATGGAGTCATTAGCTTCAATTTGACTGATTCTAATTTTCAATGAATTATTTTTCTCAGTTAATTTTTGAAGCTCCTTTTCCATATGTTCAGATTTTTTTTTTAGGGATTGATTTCCTCCAGTTAGATTTTAAACCTCCCTGTTTTGCAAATTTTACTTTTTGCACAGTTGTTTTCTTCATTGATTTTATTTTTCCATTTTGGAAATTGTAATGTAAAAAAAAATAGTTAATTTAATTTTTTTCTTCTCTAATTTGTCTTTTTAAATCCTTCCTAAGCTCTTCCAAGAATTCTTTTTATGAGCTTGAAACCAGTTAATATTCCCTTTTGAGGTCTCATATGTCGGTACAGAGTCAGTGCTGACCTCTCAATTTCATTCTTTTCACTCCTTATAATAGAATTGAAACATTTTTTTTCCACCTTGCTTTTTGTCTAGTGTGATTGCTTATTTTCTGGCATATAAAGTGGATTTCTGCCTCTTGGCTACAGAGGGCTCTGACCCATGCTTCTCATGCTTGGAGCTAGGGGTGTGGTTGTTGACTTGGTGTGATGGGGCATCTGGATGTCTAGACAGAGACTGAAGCCAAGGCCAGGACTATCGGAATTTCACCAGTGTTACATTGAAGCTCATAGGTGTGGGAGAGGGACCTCCCTAGATTTCAGAATTTCATGCTGGTAGGCTGAGATAAGATTTGTTGGGACAGCTCCTGACCTTCACTGCAGCCTAGGCACAGTAACAGCCATGCCATTCCTCTAGGACTCCCAAGCCTGCAGCTAGTTCCACTCTTTCAGGATTTTACACTGTGGCAACATAATCTGAGTTTTCAATTTCATAGATGGAGATTAGAGAAGTTAGAGTTTACTCCACCACCTTGGCTTGCAGAAGTTCAGGTAAGTGATTTTTTAAAGATCCAGGCTGTTGGTTGATAGCACCAGGAGCAGCTGTCACTGCATGGGTCTTGCACTTGTCTCTTACTCAGCTCTGACAGATCCCCTATCCTGTGGTGAGAGGTCTGGGAATAGCTTCTGTGGTGGGTGAATCCACTCACCTGGGCCTGTTCTGGCTCCACTATAGTCTGTTCTCGTGTCTGAATCTTATTTTCTTTATAATACAGTCTTTTATGCAAAGAAATATGACTTCTCATCCCCTCTTCCCTTTAAAGTACTGACTCTGCTTGTTGCTTTAAAATTTCAATTAACATGTCTTTCTCAGTTTACTTTACTGTATGCCATTTTTAGATTATAAGATACTCCCCCTTTTTTCTCTTCATTTTGCATGACAAAAGGGGAAGACTAAAAGAATTTATATGGAACATGAATGAAATCACCTTGAAAAGAAACTCTAGAGTTACACCTAGAAAAATGAAAACTGTGTAGCTGTTACATAAGTACACATGTGGGAAATCATCCTGAATTGTCATCATGAGTTCAGTAGGTAAAGTTTCTAGCCCCAGCAAAGGGAAAGAGAGAACTTAAGGAGACTTAGGGGCTCAGTGTCCATGCATGAAGTAGGAGAGTATATCAAAAATAGGGACATATGCTATTAAATATTTTCATCAATGATTTACATGAAGGCCTCATGGAATGCTCTTTAAATATGCAAGTGACACTAAACTGGAAAAAATGCTAACACATGAAATTCAAATCAAGATTCCAAAAGATCTCAACAGGATAGAATTCTGGGCCAAATTAAGCAGGATGGGCTTTATTCATGAAACATTATATTAAGTGGACTCAAAAACCAACTTTTCCAATGAAAGATGAAGAAGGGATGGCTATGAAGAGGTTGGTCTAAAGGTAATAAGTATTTCAAAAGACTTAAAGCTCAACAAGAGGCAACATAGGGTTATGTTTATGGAGGAAACTAATACAAGCTAGTTTCATCATAGTCTACCCTAGATATTCACATCTGTTCTAAGTAATTACATCTGGAAAACTGTCATCAATTCTGGGAGAAATATTTTTAAAGACATTTGCAAGATAGATAAGAGTCAGAGGAAGGCAACTATAGGGTAGATGGCATGAATACTTTGTATTGAATACAACAGCTAAGTGAATGACATTTTTCTAGAAGAAGAATTGAGGGAATTTGATAGTTGCCTCAAAGAGATACCATCAGAAGAAAATTAGATTTTTCCCCTGCTTGTTCTCACCAAATAAATTGACAAACAATGAATGGATGGAAGCAAAAAAAAAAAAAACACAAGCTGCTTGTCAGAAAAAAGGAAAGCTTCTTAACTGATTTTCATAAAAGTGGAATGAACTACCTTAAGAGATAATGAGTTCTCTATCATAGGTTTACATTTCTTTTTATTTTTATTTTTAGCAAGGTAGGATAATTTTGTCAAATCTGCTATCTATAAAACTGATCTTTATTCAGTTAGATTAGAATTCAATCAGTTTGTCTCCAGGATATTTTCCAATTTTAAAATTCTAACTGTAAAGAAAATTTCTAAATATATAATAAGGAAATTTTTTTGATGCACCAGTAAAGCTCTATGACCTATACTATCTTTGAACTCAGTGAATTGAACTTTATTATTATATTCTAATGTTACCCTCAGCTTTGATTGACCTTTCTGTGAATTAATGACAAGGCTTGTCTTCTTAGTTGGTTAAGTAAAAGTGAGTCATAATTGACAGTCATACATGTTGCTTTGCCCCCATTTCCATTCTTTCTGCCCATCCCTATATTGATACTAATGCCTATTTTTTCAACAATTCCTTGCTTCAAAATAATACATCCTAATAATTCCTTCACATAGTGCTTGATTAACCTGAATCACACTATTCTGTAAAATGTAATCACTGATGTAATACTAATAGTCAACCAATGATAAGCTTGGTATGCAGTATCTTTTTTTTAACCTGAAATCAATGTTACCAAAAAATCAGTTTCATAGCTTATGCAAGTTCTATATTTTAGAAAATCAAGGATTGATGTGTCTCTGGACTATTGTATATAATTGGAGATTTTCGTCCTATTCAGTTTAATAATGTTAAATTGAATTGAATGTATACCTTCAATAGATATCCCTTATAAATAATTTATAGCAAAATATAAAGAATAACACTTTTCTGTTAATGTCAGAATGAGTATTGTCACCATAGGGATGATTTCCTACTTAATTGTTCTAAATAAAGGTCAATTTGTCAAACAATAAGCACTTATTGAATGTTTACAATGTGTTAGGCAGAATGATTAGCACTGAAGATACAATAAAAAATTAAAAAAAAAACTTGGCTTAAATTTTCAAAGAACTCAGATCAAAATGAGAGCAGAGGGAGGATTAAAAAAATCCAAAACATTGTGTATACAACACATATTAATTTTAAGTAGGACATTATCACTGGGAGTGATAGAATTTAGTGGGGGAGCAGAGAGAATATAAGATCAGGGAACACCATCCAAAAAAGACAGGAATCAGATGAGTCTTGAAGAAGTATGGAAGCAGAAGTGATGGGACAGAACAGGGTAGGTATGAGACAAAGCCAATGAAAATAAACAGAGTTAAGGGATGAGTGTTAAATTCAAGGAAGAACAGTAGGAAAGCCAGTGTATTTGTATTGTAAAGAATTATGAAGATGATTAAAGAGTAAGAAGATTTGAAAAGAACGAAGGAAACAGGTTAAGAAGGGTATTAAATTCCAAACAGGATTTTATACTTCTTCCTAGAGGTAAGCAAGATCCATTGGAGTTTATTGAGTACAGAAGTGACATAGTCAGACCTGTTCCTTATAAAATCACTTTGGCAGCTGAATGGAGGATGGATTGGAGTGGGGAAAAATTGGAAATAAGGAGAACTATAAAAAGGCTAACTCTAATAATACAGACATTAGGCAATGAGGGCCTCGATGTTATAACTATTAGTGTAGAGGAAAAGGATTATATAAAAGATGTAGAAATAATAAGACTTAGAAATATACTAGATTCATAAGCTGAATAATTCATAACTAGTAAAGAATGACTCTGTGGTTATGGACCTGGGTCATATGTCTCAGATGATATTGTTATATTCAATACTAATATGGAAGCTCAGAAGAAAGGGGGCTTTTTAAAAAAAAGTTACATTGCACATATTGAAGAGCATATATCATTTTCACTTTGAATAAAAAATAATTCACAGTATAGTAGACAGCACACTAACCTTCATGACTGAAGCACATGAGAGAAAAGAGGACATGCATCTGCCAGAATTATGACCTTTATAGAAAGGTCTGTGATCCTGTTTCTGGGTTCTGGGGAACAGAAAAAGAGCTGTCTGAAGGGGGAAAGAGATGGAGAAGCTGCTAGGGAAGTAAGAGCATGAACTTTACTTCTAAGATTTGATGGTCACTAAATTGAACTGAATTGGATTGCCATTCACAACCTCTTTAGGGAGGCTGGAACTAGGAATTCTAGGAGTTAGGACAAATAAATCTATGGGTGGGGTGGAGAGATGGATGGCACAGTGCCTAGCATACAGTAGGAGCTTTAAAAATATTTTTTGAGGAAGAGTCCTGTGTGTGGAGCCAAGATGGAAGAGTAGAAGCACAAATTTGGTGGGGACTTGCCTTTAATCACTTCCAATATATGTAAAAAAATGACTATAAATAAACTTTAGAGCTACAGAACCCACAGAGACAAAGCTCCTGCTGAGAAAAGCCTAGCAGGCTGACAGGAAGGATCTATTGTGCCAGGATAGGAGCTGAGCACAGCCTCACATGAGCTGTGTGGTTCCCAGCTCCAGGCTAGGCCCTGACCAGCTGTTGCCCGAGAGGAAACTTCAGGAGAGAGAATCACTAGCAGCTCTGGTGGTTTCCAGAAATATCCATATTCCATAAATGCCAAAAAGAAAGAAAAAAGGTCAGTGTGGAACCTTGTAGGAACAGGGGGAACACTAGAGTTGTCCAGCCCCTGCCCCCAGTGTGAGAAGCAGTGGAGGCATGGTGACTGTGAAGCTACCTTTCCCTGGCTGCCTCAGGAGCTCCTGGCTTGCAGATTGCAGAGGGACCAAGTGACCATTCAGAGGGTAATCAATCATGTGTAACTTTCTTGGATCTGGATCATGGCCTTGAATGGTGTTCCTGCGGTGTTTCACCAGTGAGCCAGAGCTTGTGGTGTCTGCAGAGATGGCACCCAACTAATAGCTCCAGCAGCTGCTAAAAGCCCAAAATTTTGGGACAAGGCTCTCTCCATTATGGAAGCAGAGTTCTACTGTGCCAAAGCACTCAAAAGTCAAGTAATTGACTGGCAAGATGAGCAAGCCCAGGAAACATAATCAAAGCATAAATTCCTTTTTTGGGGACAAAAAGGATCAAGGCATGTAGTGGGCAGAGGACAGCAAAGTCAGAACTCCTGCATCAAAAACATCGAAGAAAAATATGAACTGGTCACAGGCCATGGAGGAACACAAGAAGGATTTTGAAAATCAAGTAAGAGAAGTGAAGGAAAAGTTGGAAAGAGCAATGAGAATGGCATGAGAAAATAATGAAAAGCCAGTTAGCCTGCTAAAAGAGACCCAAAAATATACTGAAGAAAATAACACCTTAAAAAATAGATTAACTCAAATGGCAAAAGAGGCTTAAAAAGCCAGTGAGTAGGAGAATGTCTTAAAAAGGTGAATTTTTCATATGGAAAAAATCAAAATCTCACTGAAGAGAATAACTCCTTCAAAATAAGATAGGAGTAACTGGAAGCTAATTACTTTAGGAGAAATCAAGATACTATAAATCAGACCCAAACAAATAAAAATAAAATAGAAGGCAATGTTAAAAATCTCATTGGAAAAACACTGATGTGAAAAATAAATCCAGGAGAGATAATTTAATTGGACTACATGAAAGCCATCATCAAAAAAAGAGCCTAGACAAAATCTTGCAAAAAATTCTCGAGGAAAATTGCCCTGATAGTCTAGAAACAGAGGGTAAAATAGAAATTGAAAGAATTTACCTATCACCTCTTTAAAAAGATCCCAAAAAGAAAAGTCCCACAAATATTATAGCCAAAGTTCAGAGTTCCCAGATCAAGGAGAGAATACTGCAAGCAGTCAGGAAGAAACAATTTGAGTACTGTGGAAACACAATCAGGATAACAAAAGACCTAGCTGCTTCTACATTAAGGGATCAAATGGGCTTGGAATATGATATTCTGGAGGCCAAAGGAGCTAGGGCTAAAACCAAGAAAAACCTACTCAGCAAAACTGAGTATAATGCTTCAGGGGAAAATATGGTCATTCAATGAAATAGAGGATTTTCAAGCATTCTTTTTTTTTTTTTTGGAGGGGGAAGGAAGGGAAATTGCAGTTAAGTGATTTGCCCAAGGTCACATGGCTAGTTTTTCTGTGTTAAGTGTCTGAGGCTGGATTTCAACTCAGGCTCTCCTGACTCCAGGGCCAGTGCTCTATTCACTGTGCCATCTAGCCACCCCATTTTCAAGCATTTGATTACAAAACCAGAGCTGAACAGAAAATTTGACTTTCAAATGCAAGAGGCAAGAGAAGCATGAGAAGGTAAACAGGAAAAAGAAATCATAAGGAACTTATTAAAGTTGACTTATTTACATTTCTACATGGAAAAATGATCATTGTAGGTCATAATACTGTTCTCAGCATGAGGAGATATATATATATATATATGTGTGTGTGTGTGTGTGTATGCATATGTATACATATGTATATATATACATGTGTGTGTATACCTGTATGTACAGGATGGTGTATTTGTATAAAAATATATATGTGAGTGTGGGAATGTCATGTATACATGGAGAGAGGGCACAGGATGAGTTTAATATGAAGGGATGATATTTAAAAAAATAAAATTAAGAGGCAAAAGAGAAATTTACCAGGAGAAGGAGAAAGGAGGAGATAGATTAGGGTAAATTATCTCATATAAAAGATGCAACACAAAACTATTACAATGGAGGAAAAGAACAGGAAGGTGAAAGAGAATGGAACACCCTTGTTCTTATTGAATTTGGCTTAAGGAGGGAATAACATACACACTCAATTAGGTATCTTACCCTACAGGAGAAAAGGGGGTTAGGGATAGGAGAGGGGATGATAGAAGGGAGGGCAGATTGGGGGAGAGGATACTTAGAAGCAAACATTTTTTAAAAGGGTTATTGTCAAAGGAGAAAATGGACTAAATAGGGGGCAGGATCGGATGGAGGGATATACAATTGGTCTTTACAATATGACAAGTATGGAAATGATTTGGGTCACTATCACTACACATGTAAAACCTATATTGAATTGTTTGTTTTCCCAGTAGGGGTGGGTGAGGAGGGAGGAAGGGAAAAAAATCTGGAACTCAAAGTTTTTTTTTAAATGTTAATAATTTGCCTTTTACATGAATCTGAGAAATAAGACCTATAGGCACTGGGGTGTTAAGATCCATCTTGCCTTCCTAGAAAGTTAGGGGAGTGATGAAGGAGGACATAGGGGAGAATGGATTAGGTAAGAGGCATTAAGTGGGCTTGCTCTTCTGGGGTGGCGGTAGGGGAAAGATGGGGAGAAAAAATGTAACTCAAAATCTTGTGGAAATAAATGTTGATAACTAAAAATAAATTCATTAATAAAAAAAAGACTGAAGGACATGGGTTAACTTTCTACATCTAATGGTTACCACCTATGCAATCTTGGGTAAGTCACTTGGGCTAGCAGGGTCCTCCTTTCCTCATCTGTAGACTAAAGGGTTTAGACTAGTTGGCCTCTGTGTTTCCTTTCAGTCCAAGAACTATGATTCCTGCAAAATGTGCTTTAATAGAATCCATTTTGTCAATGTTTTAAGCTAATTAATTATACCATATATGCCATTTTATATGACTTCAGGTAATCTTGTCAGATTCCATCATTCCTTGCCCTCCTCATTCAGGTTCAGATGGCCACTTTACAGAGTGGCACCATCACCAACTAGACCTTTGTCAACAAAATCAACATAAAAGGATCAGGTATCTTCAAATTTCTGTTATTGGTTTTAGAATGATTCAGGCTCCCCACCACAAAATAAATCAATAAATTATTTGTAAATGATTATCTTATAACAACTACATTTATCTTCTATTTTCTTACTCCTCTTCAGTAACTACTTACCACGTCTGCTGAGAAATCAGTGCCTGAATTATCTCCTTATGGATCTAATCTCCTCTCAATGTTCATTTGGTTTAAAACTCCTCTGGCTTTGAATCATAAACACAACTAATTTCACAACCAAGTTCACTAGGTATGAGCCACCTCTGCCTCAATTTTGTTGTATATTGTATCGCTAAAATGCCTTGTTGAACCACATCACCAGTGATTACCATTTAGCTCCTCCTTTGTTGCCTCAGTAGGCAATGTCAATGGATTCCTTGCCTTTGGGTAAGTCTTACCAACTCCACTCATTCTAAGTAAATCTTTCTCATAAATATCAGAATAAATGGTACAATTGAAACACTTTTACTAACTTTGAAACACCAGGAAACATATAAAATTAACAAGTATTGATTGCACATACATTAATTCACATAAATTCATAAGCAAATAGTGCCCCAAACAAGAGAAACAATAAGCCTGCTATACTCTCCTCTGCTCTGACCCTATCTAGAATTCAGTTTGTGGTGCCTCAGATTAGTAAGGATCTTAACAAGTTAGCACATGTTCAATAAGCAAAATGAAGGGGACTCAAAAGCATATCTGAATGCCATATGCAGATCAAATAAATGAAGGATGTGAATATCATTTAGCCTTGAGAATATAAGCAAAGGAGGAATAAATTTAATAGTTATTTTAAGTTTTTATGTAGAATAAGGATTAGAATTATTTTGTTTGTTTTTTTTTGGAGGGCAATTGGGGTTGTGACTTGCCCAAGGTCACAAGGCTATTTTTTGTGTTAAGTGTCTGAGGCAGAATCTGAACCCAGTTCCTCCTGACTCCAACGTACCTCATAGCCACCCCCAGAATAATTTTTAATTGATATCAGAGGGAAGAAAATTGGTCAATGGGTAAAAGTTATAAAGATGCATATTTCAGCTTCAATAAAAGGAAAATATAACTTAATAAGAACAGCTTTTCAAAAGAGAAATAAGCTGCCTCAAGATAGTGTGATTTCTTATTTTAGAAGTCTTCAAATATAACTTGGATGGTCACTTGTCTGGGATATTATAAAGGAACTTCTTCCAAAAAGTACCAGTTGGATTCACGTGTCTTGAGATTTCATCCAGCTGAGGCATTCATTTATCCTATTTTTAAAAAAAGTGTTTTGCTTCTTTTTTCCCCATATTAAAATAAATCCAAGGTTGAAGAAATTGAAGAAATGTTGAAGTTTAAAAGATGCCTTAAAAGTAAAATAAGATCAATGTGAAAAGCAAAAGATCTATATGAAAAGATTAAGGAAGAGAAAGAGTAAAGTAATAATAGTCTTCTGGAATCTTACAAAGTCATTATTTTCAATTTTGGCTGAGAATAAAATAACAGGAAACTGCAAAATGTGGAATTCAGGTTATATATAAGAAAGTATTTTTAAAAGTTTGATAGTTGTAAACTATTTAAAAGTATCTCCAAATGAATTTGTCAATTTTTTTTAATAAGTAGTAGTTGCCTCTGTTGGGGAAGATTTAATTTTCTATACACTAAAGTATTCTATGACAACCACTGGTTTTAAGGAATTGAAAACTCCCAAACCATCAAAGCAAAGTTCTTGAATAGATTAAATTAACCTGCTCTCTGATAACTGAATATTTTACCTGTTATGTAATATTTATGTAGTTTCAGTTATCATGTGGTCCTTCCTTAAGGAGCTAATAAATAAATGACCTTCTAAGGTACCTTTTTAATTTTTTGAACACAGAAAGTTTGTTCAACACAAAATGAAGAAAATTAAATAAAATACATAGAATGAGATTTAAAGTGTTGCAAATCCTGTAGGAGGCTAAGGTAGAGTTATTATGTAGGTTGAAGAAATTGATTTGCTACTTACTAAAATCAAAAGCTGTCACGGTGTAATATAGAGACAATTAAATCATTGCAAACAAAGAGAACTCTATCTTATTTTTAAAATGTTTGACATATCCACTTGGCTTTTTTGCCACGGTAGAACTAGGCTTCCAGAGAGGAGAGCTTTGTCCCAAATTGCTGGGGTTTTCACAGATGAAAACTTTTTGTTGGGTGTCCTCACAGAAGCCTCCACTGGCTCTGGCACCAGATCATACACCCCAGGACCTCCACCCAAGACAGCTATCCAGATCCATGAAGGTTAAAGCAAGAGCAATTACCTCTCAGAATGGTTGCTTGGTGCCCCTACGATCTGCAAGCCAGGAACTCTGAAGATGCCATGTTGCTTCCCCCTCTAGGGATAGAGGCCTGACCACACTCTCAATCCCCCTGTTGCCGAAGTCCATACTGACCTTTTACTTTGCCATTGGCATTTATGGGTTGAGAATTTTGGAAACTGCCACAGCTGCTTGTGATTCACTCTCCCAAAGTCCTTCCAGCTACTAGTGTACTGCAATGGACCCTTCCTGCTGGCCTGCCAGGCTACCTTCAGTGGGAAATTTGTTTCTCTCTGTCACTTTGTGGGTTCTGTAACTCTAACGTTTTTTAGAGTCATATATTATAGGTATTTGAGGTGGTTATAGGGGGAGCTCAGGGAGTTTTCCTGCCTTTACCCCACCATCTTGGCTCTGCTGACATACCCACTCAGTAATCCAATTTAATTTATAACCATGGCCATTCTTTGGAATTCCATCTCTTCTTTACAATTTTTTTCCTTAAATGCTCTCAATATGATTTGGTTCAGTGGGTTCAGTCACCAAGTCTCCTATAAATGCATTTAAATATCAATTGCTTCTTGCTATTTTATGATGTTATACTTCTCATAATTTCCCAGCATCCCCTTTTAAATGATATTTCCAAACTATTTTTGTTGTTGCTTTGCTTTTCCATCACATTAATTTCCAAATGCATCCTTCTCCCCATGCTATACCCAGGAAACCAGTCCTTGCACTAAAAATTAAAAGGAAAGAAAAATCATGTTATCCAATATAAGTAAAATATTGACTTTATATGAGATATTTCACATCCATACTGTCATTTTTATCTCTGTAACAAAAAGAGGAAAATAAAGAGCAAATTTTTTTTCAATCTGCTTCCTTCACTTTGCATCATTCCATGATTTCCAGAATGTTTGGACCAATCAGAAGTCAGGTTGGTTGATTAGAATGTCTAAAATTATTAGTCTAGAAGTCCTTTACTCCCTTCTTTAAATTTCTGCCATGTGCAAGTTTTGTTGAGGCACCAATAATTCAAAAGACAAAACTTTGCTCACCTTGCTTGGCTCTTTGACAGGCAAAATATCTTGGGTGTCACCCCATCTCTTCACTGGAATAGTCTGATCCTGTGACTGACATTGCTGATAGTTTCTAATGACTCTAGTTATTGAGGGTACATCTGGTATCTCTTGAAACATTTTAATCTCACAGGTTAATATCCTGAGCAATTCCATCTTTGGATACTCAATATAAAATCATGAAAGAAGATCACAACAGAGACAGAAACATTAGCCATGTGCTCAGCGGCACATGGTGGGTGTATTTCATATAGGGAAACCTTTCTCTTCCTTTACTTAGAAGCAATCTTCAATAAAAAAGCCAACCTATAAAAGAGTGAGAGATTTTGCTGGTATTTTTTTAAGCAATTGGGGTTAAATAACTTGCTCAAGGTTACACAGCCAGTTATTTTTGTGTGGGTGACAAATATCTGAGGCTGGCCAATCCCTTTACTCACTGTGCCACCAGGCCGCCCTGCTGGTATCTTTTATATGCACATTTATTGCTGTCATTTCTTCACCATATAGTATACCAACAATAAATATTCAATGAATACTTGGAAGTTGCAGTAGTAATCTTCCATTATGCCTGCCAAGAAGCAGGTAAACCAGATCTCAATATTCTGTGTGTATGTGTGTGTCCATGTCTCTCTCTTTCTCTCTTTAATTGGAACCTGGCATTGCATATTGTATATATTCTGCATAAGCTACCAGACAGAAAACAGAGATCTGAACATTTTCTGAGGACTGGGCTCTCACTCATTACATGTGTAATCAAAATAATCAATTTTATATTTTGCAATTCCTTCTATGCTTTGTTTGTTTAAGGATTTGCCTATTTGTGAAAGATGATTGATCTGATTATTTTCCTAGCAATTCCTTCCAAATAGGTAGCACTTCCCCAAGTAGTTTTGGCGTTTGTGTTTCTAAAGGAATTTATATTGAGTTCAATTATTTGTTTCTTCCTTTATTTTGTTTTATTAATCTACATTACTACTTGACCTAATAATTTTGATGGCTCCTGCATTATAATACATAGTTTAAGTTTCAGAATTGCTCACCAGGTCCTGATTCATGTAAATAATGGATCTATAGAAGAAGTTTAAATTTGCATTAATTTGTACTAGTAGAATTTACAGTTATGTAATATATAGTATTTTATTCTAGCACAATGGAAATATGGAGTAGGAATTCAAAGAATGCAATTTTACAGGTGATTCACTGCTTGTACCAATCAGGACATCTCTGGTCTCCAACTTCAAACATACCTTTTGGCTATTTGTTTTGTGTACTAGTTGATTTCTAAAGCTCCTCTAGATCCACATTCTATGAATCTATTTAGAATATAAGGAGATAGAACCATTTGGTCAGTTACAGAAAAATATAAATGGGACAAAAATAATTTCTTACTGATATTGTCTGTTCTTGTAATAAGAAAAAATAATTTTACCCAAATTATTCATTCTCTGTTTCTACACTCTCCAAATAACAGAGTTTTATATAATTGGAAAAACTATATCAAAGTCACGTGTATTAAATATCCAACGCAAACAAATATTAAAGATTTTTATATATATGTTAATGGCATATTATGACAATTTGCATGTTTCTCCTCCAACTTTGAGAAGTAAAAAAAAAGTATTTTACATATCAGTACATATGTTGTACATATGACATATGTACTGACATTTTGCCATTACTGCTTTTATTATTATTACTCTTTTTCCTCCTTCTTTTCCTCCTCCATCATCTTTTTAGCAGTAGCATTTAGTATTGTTAGTATTAGTTTCATTTATCATCATCTCAATAACAGTAGGTTTATGTTGAGCAAAGAGTTCTTCCACTCACTCTACAATCCACCTTCCATGTTTTTTTTTGGTTTTTTGTTTTATTTTTTTTATTTTTTGTTTTTTTCTTGAATTTTTTTTTATTTTGCTTTTTTTGTTTTTTTTTTTCTTATTTTATTTTATTTTATTTTATTTTTTTCTTTTTTCTATTTGAATATTTTATTTTAAAACTTTCAATTTCAGATTCATTCCCTTTCCCCCCTGCCACCCACCTCACTGGGGAGACAATCCGTTCAGTATAGGTTGTACATGTGCGGCTAATGCAAAACAATAACGTAGTAGATGTATTGTAAAAGACTGACTATATTTCCCTCCCTCCTATCCCACCTCCCACTTGTTCTATTCTCTACTTTGATCCTGTCCCTTTTCAAAAGTGGGTGCTTCCAACTTCCCTCTCCCCCCCCCAGCCTGCCCTCCCTTCCATCATCCCCCCTCACATCCCCTTCCCCCCCTATTCTCCTGGAGGGTGAGATCCCCTATTTAGTGTGTATTTCCCTCTCTCCTCAAGCCAGATTCAATAGGAATAAGGTTGACCCATTCCCTTTAGCCTTCCTATTCTTCCCTTCCATTGTAACCATTTTCCCTTGCCTCTTCTGTATGAGATAGTTTGCCCCACTCGGTCTCTCCCCATCTCCTCTAATTATATTCCTCTCACCTCTTAATTTCACCTTTTAAGTATCATCCCTTCCTGTTAAATTGGTCCCGTGCCCTCTATCTATGTATACCTGTAAATGTATATACACACATTCACATATGTATTCATATGCCCGCATACGCTCATATAAAGACATATATATATATACATACATACACACACACACACACACACACACACATATATATATATATATATATATATATATTTCTAATCCCTTCAACTACTGAGAAAAGTTTCATAAGTTACAATTATTGTTTTTCCATGTAGGAATGTTAATAGTTCAACTTTGGCCAGGTGGCTCAGCGAGCAAGAGCACCGGCCCCAGTACTGGGACGACCCAGATCAAATCCGGGCACAGACACTCAGCACCACACCCAGAAACAACAACTGGCTGTGCAACCCCGAGGAAGCCACTCAACCCCGATTGCTTTAAAAAAAAATAGTTCAGCTTTGATAAGTTCCTTATGATTTCTTTTCCCTGTTTACCTTCTCATGCTTCTCTTGCTTCTTGTATCTGAATGTCAAATTTTCTATTCAACTCTGGTTTTTCAGCAAGAATGCTTGAAAGTCCTGTATTCCACTGAATGACCATATTTTCCCCTGAAACATGATACTCAGTTTTGCTGAGTAGGTGACTCTTGGTTTTAATTCCAGCTCCCTTGACCCCCGGAATATCACATTCCAGGCCCTTCGATCCCTCAGTGTAGAAGCTGCCAGATACTGGGTTATCCTGATTGTGTTTCCACAATATTCAAATTGTTTCTTCCTGGCTGCTTGTAATATTCTCGCGTTAATCTGGGAATTCTGGAACCTGGCTATAATATTCCTAGGAGTTTTCTTTTTGGGATCTTTTTCAGGAGGTGATCAGTGGATTCTTTCAATCTCTATTTTGCCCTCTCGTTCTAAAACATCAGGGCAGTTTTCTTTGAGAACTTCCTGGAGGATGCTTTCCAGGCTCTTACTTTGGTCATGGCTCTCAGGCAGTCCAATAATTTTTAAATTATCTCTCCTGGATCTATTTTCCAGGTCAGTGGTTTTTCCCATGAGATATTTCACATTGCCTTCTATTCTTTCATTTGTTTGGATCTGTTTAATAGCATCTTGATTTCTCATAAAGTCATTAGCTTCCATTTGCTCCAATCTAATTCTGAAGCAATGATTCTCCTCAGTGAGCTTTTGAGATTCTTTTTCCATCTGGCAAATTTGACTTTTTAAGGCATCCTTCTTCTCATTGCCTTTTTGAGCCTCCTTTGCCATTTGAGTCAGTCTGTTTTTTAAGGTATTATTTTCTTCAGTCAGGCTGTTGACTCTCATTTCATAATTTTCTTGCATTGTTCTCATTTCTCTTCCCAATTTTTCCTCCACTTCTCTTATCTGCTTCTTAAAGTCCTCTATGGCCTGTAACCAGCTTGTATTTTCCTTTGAAGCTTTTGGTGCAGGAGTTCTGACTTCACTGATTTCCTCCTGTTCCATGCCTTGCTCCTTCTTATCCCCAAAACAGGATTGTAATGTTGGAATCTTCTGTTTGCTTTGTTTCCTTTGCCTGCTCATTTTGCCACTCAATGATTTGACTTTTGGGCTTATTGCCACAGTAGGACTCTGCCACCAGACAGGGGAGTTTCCATCCCAAATGCTGGGGTTTTCTCAGCTGCCAGAGGTATTAGATGGGTGCCCTCTCTGAGGTCTCCACACACTCTGGCAAGCTGGACACACACCCCAGGACATCCACCGTAGACTGCAATCCAGAACTAGCAGGTTAAAGCAAGAGTGATTAGCCCTCAGACTGGTGCTTGGTCCCCCTACACTCTGCAGGTCAGGAGCTGAAGTCGCCAAGTGGCGCTGGCAGGCTGTGCTGGGGGCTCAGCGGTTTCTCGCCCTGAGGGTAAAAGCCACATGCTCCCACTTACTGGGTCCCAAAGTCCATACTGCACTGGCCTCTCACCCTGTCCTTCCCATCTATGTATTGATAAATCTGGAAATGGCCACAGCTGCTGCTGATCTGGAGTCCAGCTGGTCAGGCCCACCCTGGGGCTAAAGCCTTGGCGTGGTGCTGGGCTCTGCTCCCAGAGCGTTGCGCTGGCTGATTCCTGCCAGCCTGCCAGACTGTTCTCAGTGGGAGGTTAGTTTCTCTGTGTCATTTTGTGGGTTCTGCAGCTCCAAAGTTTGTTTAGAGTCCCCTTTTTATATGGATTGGGGAGGGTGGAAGCCAGAGCCGCGGGAGGGTCATGTTTCTGCTCCGCCATCTTGGCTCCACCCCCTCTTTTTTTCCACCTTCCATCTTTTTAGACTATTTTTACAATGATAGATGTCAAGGGCAAAGTGAGAAGGATATAAAGGTCCATTAGGGCAGAAGGAAAAAAAAATAATAGTTACATCCAGAGATAAAAATTGAAATAGTCTGCTCTTGTGTCTTGTTTGAAGAGAGAAATTAAATAAGCAGTTCTTTTAAGGTTTATGTATTATGAATATTCTTTTTCTACACAATAGGATTTAGTATAACAAGAGCACATTAAGCAATGAGGCTACTAAAATTATCAACTGCAAGGTGTTTTCTAAAGAAAAATTGTATTTGTGTCAAAAATGATACATTTCCTTTTTTATTTTCTTTGGAAACTATTATGTAATAAAAATAAATATGGATTCTTTTACTTGATCGACACTTGCCTTGATTATTTAATCAGACTTCTGAGAATCGGCTGTGCCCTGATCAACGCCGATAAAATTTGACCATATCAAATAGTTTCATGACAACAGATATAATTGACATTTATGGTTTGAATGTAGCCCATAAATCTAAGAGGAATTAAGGCATTGATAAAGCCATCTGACAGCTTTATCTTTTTATCAGCAGTGAGCAGATTTTTGCCCTTTTGTTTCACATACAATATTTTTTAAAATGTATTCGGTAAGTATGTAAAAGTATAAAAGCTGGTGATCACATTACAGATCCAGAAAGGAATGTAAATTGAATTGACAAATATTTCAGACAAGCAGCCTACTCAGGACACAGCTGGCTGATGGAGAAAGGGATACAAACAATTAGATTGGGAGTAGATAACTGGGAATATAGCCAAATACATGGTGTATTTAGCAACAAAATATATTTGATGAATAGTTCGCAGGACACAAGAAAACAGAATGAAAACGATTGTGTGTCTTAGATGTTCTTATGAAAGTAAACATGTATCCAAAAACCTGATAGCCAGACTTTTCCTTCTGTGATTAATTAATTTGTATTATCTAGGGCTAACTCTACCCTTTGAAGTATTTGGAGAAAAGTTTCATATTGAGTTCATAGGATCAAAGGATTGAGAACCGGATCTTGGAGATCATCTTGGGCAGAGATTATTAATCTTTTTAGTGTAATTTACCCCAATAGCAATGTGGTAAAGCCTATGAACATCTTCTCAGAATAATATTTAATGCCATATTCATCATTGAAGGAAATTGTTAGTGAACACAAGAATATGATTTTTTTTCTTATCTATGTACCCCTAATATTTATCCAGGTATCTCTTAGAAAGCCTAGGTTAAGTACTCCTAAAATAGGCCAGCCCCCCTTTTTTTGTAGTAATAACATTTTTATTAAACATTTCACAATGTTTTAAATTTGAAATTTTATAGTATTTTAGTAAAGCATTAATAAATTATCAAAATAGCCTTACATATGAGTAACTATTTCTTTTTAAATTTTTTTTTGTAAAATATAGTAAGTACTTAGTTGATTTCCCCAATAACTAATGACTGAGTGAAAAGGGAATGCTCTCCCAAACTCACATTTAGATTCAAGAGACGTATTGCAAAATACAAAATATAAGATAATAGGGAAAATGTTTTTTAATCAAATTTTCACTGTTATACAGATAAATGAAGAGAGAAAAAATATAAAGATGTAAAGATAAATAGAAAATCATTCTTTCATTCAGCAGGTGTCTCTTTAGTGTGTAGAAGTAATGGGCTTATATTTTCCCCAAGGACACATTTGGGTCAGGGTTAAAAAAATTTCTCAGCTTTCAATCTGATAAAACATGAATTGCATGATGAAGAAATACATTGAGTTTTTGTCCCAAGAGACTTAAGAAAAATAAATATGTCCTCTAAATGTTTTGGTCATGGTTGGAAAGAAGGCTGGACCTAATTTGAAATTCCTTCCAGTATTATGATGTGGGCATGTATGTATCTATGTGTATATGTGTATACACACAAATATATACATATTTGTATATGTATAAGTATATATACATAGCATAATGCTAGAAGGAATTTCAACATTGGTCCAGTCTTCTCAACATGACTAATAGACATGACATAAATATAAACTAATACACAGGACATATACATATATGTGCTAAACCAGCTAATTTGTCAGATACTAATGTGTTTATAAGTTCACATTTTAAAATCATGCTTTTGATGATGGGAAAGGATTTAATATAATTCCTAGAATTTTAAATTTATAGATAAATGGGACCTAAAAGGTCCTGAAGCTCAAACCTTTCATTTTACCAAAGAAGAAGCATGTCTTAGAGATGTGAAATGAATTGCC
Organism: Petaurus breviceps papuanus; assembly: GCF_028583685.1. Taxonomy (NCBI): domain Eukaryota; kingdom Metazoa; phylum Chordata; class Mammalia; order Diprotodontia; family Petauridae; genus Petaurus; species Petaurus breviceps. The sequence goes on along the minus strand of NW_027187314.1, from coordinate 3,898,725 downwards.
CAAGATTACAGAGCTGGATATTATCTCAATAGTATTTGAAGCCAGGATTTCCTGTCTGCAAGACCAATGCTCTAACTACCATGCAAACTAGATGTATTCTGAGTACCTAGGAAAAAGGGGGTGGGCATAGAGAGAAAGAACTATATGTCAACAAAATTTTTCAGTCCCCAGCTACTATTTCTGCATTGCAAAATGGAACAAAGATTTAAAGTATCTTAGTATCTAAACATAATTGAGGCTTTTTTCCAGGTCTTTATTGTGAGGCATGCGAGATAAGTTATCTTTTAGCAAAGTGAGAGTGGGAAATAGTTTAATTTTGATAACCTGCAGTTTGGAGACATGTGACCTAGAACATTTTGATATAAGAAGTACAATCATACATTCCACCTTATGCCAGTTAGGGTCATGGTGCCCCTTTGATCTAGAAAACCCACATAATATTTTTGACCCCCCTTTCCTACTAGAGAAGTCTGATTTTTTTTTCTTTCTTTTTCTTTTATGGGGTATTTGCAGTACCTAATTGCAACATTTGGGTTGCTATCATCCAATATTATACACATATTTTATGCATTTCTGGGTTTTTAAACTTTTTCTTTTTCTTCTGTTGGCTTTTATGTGTTATCTGTGACTTTGACAAAACTCTTTCAAAGTTCCCATTTAATTTTTTTATGATGAACTATGATATATTGAATCTGTGATGAGGAAAGTTGTAATGTAGAAGGGATAGCTGTACTCTAAAAAGAAAGTAACATGGAAGTTTTATTAATAAGCAGTTAGGTGTCACTGTGGAAAAGTTATTTACCCTTTGTCTGCCTTAGAATACACAGCTGTACAATGCAGATATGAATAAGAACACCTTCTAAGATTGTTGTGAGGATAAAATGAGATATTTGTAAAGAGCTTTGAAAACCTGAAAATGTTATATAAATGCTAGCTATTATTATTAATTAGTATCAAAGCGTTACTGATCTCTCTCTTTTCCTTTTCCTAAGAAATACCATCCAAGGTGTACCTAGCCAGGATTCAGCATGGACCTCATGAGAAGTTGGAAATGATTGCAATAATACTTTACCTGGAACTAAAATGCATGAACGTTTAATAGGTGATTTTTTTCTGTCAATTAGTCACAAAGTTAATCATGATGAAACACAATTATTTGGCTTGTGGAGACAAAATAAATAGTTGTTTCACTGGGGTGTCCTATTATTGTTTTGTTTTTTTTTTTTTTGTTATTGTTGGTCAGTTGTTTTAACCTGTGACCATACTTGGAAGCAATTCATCAGGCCCTATAGGCTTTGCTCAATCAAGGCATTCCTCTAACCTAAGAATATTTTATTCGAAAAAGAATGAATCAAAACTCAGAATGACACATTACATGCACAGAAGCTTAAGATTCAGACTTCTAAAATGTATTTGGAATCCTTGAAGAATTTGAACAGTCATAAGAAATTTGGACATTGCAAGTGTCAAAAAGATAAGACTGCCACATAAAAGTGAACTCCCAAGAGGAAAATCAATAGTATTTAGCTAAAATACCAAGAAAATAAGTCATATTTTCGCAAATTAAAATGACAAATCTATGAAAGGTTACATATTAGTATGGCATCATACTGACAGTTCGGCTCTCTTTACTAACAAACTTGTTAAAATTAAACACCTTGAAGACCACTTTGAAAACATCTGTCTTTTGAAAATACTGACTGCATACCAGATGAAGGGAAGGTTGGAAGCAGATGGAGCCCACTCTCTCTGTGCAAGGATATTTTAGTTATACCAACCAAATCCCATTCCAATTTTGAAAAAATATAAGAATGGTTTCTTTTTTTCACCTGTGTCTTATGATTATTAAACCTGTGCAATTTGTGAAGAACATTGTGTAAGCAATAAATATACTGGTATGTCATTCTACTAAATTCCTGTGTGTATATTCTGTTTAGTTGCCACATAAATCTTCATAGGTACATCATGAAAAGTCAGAAGTATTTGTGGCAATGAGATTAAAATCATTACAATTAACTGCAAATATAGTCATGGTGAGGCTGCTATTCTAAAGTCAAGCAGTGTCATAGATCACAGGATGTCCAATGAAATGGAATACTCTCTAAGGTCCCTTTATAACATTGACTTCCCTTTAACCTAGCTTCACTAAATATTAGCTGTGTGATCTTAGGCAATTCACTTAAATCAATGTGATTGTATGGACATTTACCATGTGTCCACTGAGTCACCCTTGTAATGTGGCAAATAAAAAAAAATCTAATTTGATTTTGGGGTTTAATTAAAGGAGACATTACTTTTTGGGAACAGGGAGTTGACAGGAGCATTTCTGCCCTGATTTTATCAGAAGTCATTAGGAATGTTGTGCTCAATTATGGATGTCACACTCTAAAGAGAATAATAAACCAAAGAGGGGAGGGCAACCTGAATGGTGAAGTGCTTGGAGTAAATGTCATGAAAGGATGATATGGGCATATTTATCATGGAGAAGAGAAAACTCAAGGAGGGAAAAGAAAATTTCATTCAAGTATCTGAAGGGCTTGTTCTGCTTCATTGCAGAAAATAGAACTATGAGCAATGAGTAGACAGACATTGCAATGATGGTAAATAAGCCTTGTTGGGGATTGGGGAAATCTCTCTAATTGTTAAACTTTTTCAAATGAAATGGACTGACTAGAGAGGTAATGTGTTTCCTCTCCTTGTAGGACTTCAAGAAGAGGCTGAACTACTATATAATGGGTCAATTAGAGTGAGGATTGATGTACATGAGTTGGACTAAGTGGAACCAAAGTCTCTTCTAGCACTTTAATTCTGTGATTTTTGATACTTTAACTTAAGTTCTGAGCACAAGCAATGTGTATAGTTAGTAAGATAGATATCTACATACATATGTAAACATATATAATTATACAACTATAGGACTAAATATTTCCTAATTACATGTCAAAATATTGTTTATATATTTTTTAAAATTTCAAGTCCAAATCCTCCCCTGCCCACCTTTCTCTCATCTCTCTCTGAGAAGGTAAACATTTGATATCAATTCTATATGTTAAGTCATGCAAAATATATTTCTACATTAGTCAAGTGGCAAAAGAAAACACAAACAAAATAAAACAAAAATAAAGGTTGTTTTTTTTAAGCATGCTTCAATTTACATTCAGATTTCATTAGTTCTCTTTCTAAATGTGGACAGAAACTTTCATCGTTGGTCTGTTGGAATTGTCTTGGATCATTGTCCTGATCAGAGTATCTAAGTCTTTCACAGTTCATAATTCTTATGATATTGCTGCAACTGTGCATGATGTTCTCCTGGTCTTGCTCACTTCGTTTTGTATGAGTTCATAAAAGTCTTCCCACGTTTTTCTGAACCCATTCTTCTCACTATTTCTTGTGGCATTATACCATTCTATCACAATCAAAATACTACAACTTGTTCAGACACTACCCAATTTATGAGCATCCCTTCAGTTTCCAATTCTATGCCACCCCAAATAAAGCTGCTATAAATATTTTTGTACAAATAGGTTCTTTTCCATTTTCAATGATTTCCTTCAGATATAGATCTAGTGTAGAATTCACAGTGCCAATAGTCATGATAAATATACCCATATAGTGCTGAATCACAAAATAAACAGACTCTTCATACAGAAGACAGAAGGAAAACATTTATTTGGACACCAAAAAACAAATCCCAAAACCAGTAAGCTGATTTCATCATACTAGCAAAGAAGCCAATAAGCCACAACAGCACAGAGCCACTACATCTTTCAGTGTTCCCACAAACCAACCAACTTTTACTCACAAGCCTATCTGACTTGTTCAGATGCATGCTTTTATCTCAACCATCTAGATGGTTCTGACTGCAAGTTTCCTGTGGGCTCTGCTCCACCCTTTAGCAAACTCCTCCCACCACAGGCTACATGTGACTACATTCAGTCTAATAGGGGAGAAACTTTTTTTTTCTTTTATTTTCTTCTTTTGGAGTGGAAAGGCAAGGCAATTGGGGTTAAGTAACTTGTCCAAGGTCACACAGCTAGTAAGTGTATCAAGTGTCTGAGCCTTAATTTGAAGTTAGGACCTCCTGACTCCAGGACCAGTGCTCTATTTACTGTGCCACCCAGATGATCCAGGTAGAGTATATTTTCAAAGCAGGGAAATTCTTCAAATTCCCTTAGGCTTATTAAAGGACAGGGAAGATATTCCAATTCCCATTATGATTACATGGTATTATCAGGTCAAAGGTTATGCACAATTTTATAGCTCTTTGGGCATAGTTCTAAATTGTTCACCAGGATGGTTGGACTAGTAACTACTAAATTAAATAGTACATTAGTGTTCAAATTTTTTCACATCCTCTCCAGTACTTGTCATTTTCCATTTCTGTCTTGTTAATCAATCTTATAGGTGTGAGGTTGTATCTCTAGTTGTTTTAATTTTCATTTCTCTAAGTGTTAGTGATTTAGAGGATTTTTTTTTGTCAGACCATTGGTAGCTTTGATTACTCTTACTGAAAAAAGCAAGTTCATATCCTTTTACATTTTCCAACTAGGAAATTGTTCTTATTGTTATAAATTCAGGTTAGTTTGTATGTATTTGAGAAAAGAGGCCTTTATCAGAAAGAATCAATACAATTTTTCTCCCAGTTTCATGTTTTCTTTCTAACTTCCCCTACACTGGTTTTATTTGTGAAAAAGTTGTTTGTTTTTTAATTTCATGCTATCAAAATTATCTATTCTACTTTGCATAATCCCTTCTACCACTTATTTGGTCATAAGCTTTTCACTTATCCATAGGTCTGACAGATACATTTTTCCTCTCCCCCCTAATGTACTTATCCTATCATCATTTATACCTAAATTATTTATTTGTTTTGACTTAACCTTGGTGTATGGTGTGAGACATTGTTCTATACATAATTATTTCCAAACTGCTTTCCAGGTTCCTATAAATTGTACTTAGCTCCTTATTTCCATTCATCAAGTGTCTTTGAGGCTCAATTGTGACTGTAACAAGTCTTTGCTAGAAATAGAACCTGTGAAGCCCAGAGGGGGAGGAACTTGTCAAAGACCAAAAAGGAAGGACATAACAGGAAGTGGTGGAACAGGAAGGAGTTAATGATATACAATCTCAAACATAAGTTGGGACTGAGCAGAACTGGGAGGAAGGATGGCTGGGGTTCCAGTACTCTGTGTATCTGTTCCATCTCTGTTGACGTTTCTTTGTCAGATCTGTCTGCTGATAGAGGACATTGCTATTGTTGCAAAATCCATGGGACCTGACTACTGGTTGAGAATTGCTGAAAGAGGACTTTCCTGCTGTCTGTTTACTGAAGTCCTGGAGGGTTTTACTAATGTTTTCATAGGTTCCTGGACCTTACTGATGATTTGGGTTAATTTCTCATATTAAGGCCCTATCTGTTGGTTTGTGTTGATTGCACAGGCAGAAAGTGAATCAATGGGGGGGGGGAGGGGCAAAGTCAAGATGGCAGAGTAGAAACAGGACCTCTATGCGTTCTGGCTCTCACCACCTACAATACATGGAAAAGGGGAATGTGAACAAACTCAAGAGCTACAGAACCCACAAAATGACACAGAGAAGCTAACCTCCTGGTGAGGACGGCTTAGCAGGCAACCAGCAATCCACCAGCACAGTGCTCTGGGAGCCAAGTCCAGCTCTAAGGTGAGGTTTTAGATCCTGGGTGGGCCTGACCAGTTCTCGGCTGGAGGTACTCCATACCAACAGCAGCAATGGATGTTTCCAGAATTATCAACATATAGATGATAAGGACAAAATGAGAGGTCATTGCAGTGTGGACACAGTAGTTAGGAGTGCCTTGGCTTTTGCCCCAGGGGCAAGAAGCCTCTGAGAGCTGTAGCACAGCAATCACCACTTAGCAGCTTCAACTCCTGGCCTGAGAACTGTAGGGAGACCAAGCGACCAGTCCGAGGGATAATCACTCTTGCTTTAACCTGCTTGAATTTGGATTGAAGTCTAGGGTGGAGGTCCTGGGATATGTGACCAGCTTGCCATAGTGTGTGGAGCCTTCAGAGAGGGCACCCAAGTAATACCTTCGGCAGCGAAGAAAACCATAGAGTTTGCTATGAAGATCCTGTGTCTGGTAGCAGAGTCCTACTGTTGCAAAAAGCCCAAAAGTCAAGTAATTGAGTGGTAATATGACCAGGCAAAGGAAGCAAGGTAAACAGAAGAATCCAAAATTAGACTCCTATTTTGGGGACAAAAAGGATCAATGCATTGAACAGGAGGAAGACATTGAAGTAAGAACTCCTGTACCAAAAGCTTCTAAGGAAAATATGAACTAGTTACAAGCCACAGAAGACTTTAAGAAGCAGATAAGAGAAGTGGAGGAAAAATTTGGAAGAGAAATGATAATGATGCAAGAAAATTATGAAATGAGAGTCAACAGCTTGACTGAGGAAAATAACACCTTAATAAACAGACTAACTCAAATGGCAAAAGAGGCTCATAAAGGCAATGAAGAGAAGAATGCTTTAAAAAGCTGAATTTGCTGGACAGATAAAGAATCTCAAAAGCTCACTGAGGAGAATCATTCCTTCAGAGTTAGATGGGAGCAAAGGAAGCTAAGACTTTATGAGAAATTGAGATACTGTTAAACAGATCCAAACAAATGAAAGAATAGAAGGCAATTTGAAATATCTCACTGGAAAAACCACTTATCTGGAAAATAGATCCAGGAAAGGTAATTTAAAAATTATTGAACTACCTGAAAGCCATGATCAAAGAAAGAACCTAGAAATCATCCTCCAAGAAATTCTCAAGGAAAACTTCCCTTGATGTTTTCTGACCAGAGGTCAAAACAGAAGTTGAAAGAATCCACTGAAAAAGAGCCCAAAAAGAAAACTCCTAGGAATATTATAGCCAGATTCTGAAATTTCCAGATGAAGGAGAGAATATTGTAAGCAGTCAGGAAGAAACAATTTGAATACTGTGGAAACAAAATCGGGATAAGTAAGGATCTGTCAGCTTCTACACTGAAGGATCGAAGGGCTTGGGATATGATATTCTGGAGGGCAAAGGAGCTGGGATTCAAACCAATAATCACCTACCCAGCAAAAGTGAGTATCATGTTTCAGGGGAAAATATGGTCATTCAGGGGAATAGAGGACTTTCAAGCATTCTTGATGAAAAAAACAGAGTTGAATAGAAAATTTGACATTCAGATACAAGAAGTTAGAGAAGCATGAGAAGGCAAACAGGGAAAAAATCATAAGGAACTTATCAACGTTGAACAATTAAAATTCCTATATGGAACAACGATAAATGTAAGTGATGAATCTTTTCTCAGTAAGAAAATAGTTGAAGGACCAATTTAATAGGAAGGGATTACACTTAAAAGGTGAAATTAAGTGGTGAGAGAGGAGTATGATGAGGGGAGATGGGGAGAGACAGAATGGGGCAAATTATAGAAGAGGCAAGGAAAAATGGTTACAAGGGAAGGGAAGATTAAGATGGCAAAAGGGAATGTGTCAACCTTATTCTCATTAATTTTGTCTTAGGGATAGAATGAAATACACACTAAATAGGGTATCTTACCCTACAGGAGAGTAAGGGTCAGGGGATGAGAGAGGGGATAATGGAAGGGTGGAGGGGAGGGAAGTTGGAAGCACCCACTTTTGAAAAGGGATGGGATCAAAGTAGAGAACAGAATAAGTGGAAGTTGGGATAGTAGGGAGGGAAATATAGTCAGTCTTTTACAATATATCTACAATGTTGATATTTTGCATTAGCTACACATGTACAACCTATACTGAACTGCTTATCTTTCCAGTAAGGGTGGGTGACAAGGGAGGAAGGGAATGAATCTGGAATTCAAAATTTTAATTCAAATGTTTAAATATATATACTATTTTACATGTAATTGGGAAATAATATATACAGGCATTGGGGCATAGTGATCCACTATGCCTGAGTGGATAGTTTGAGTGGGCTATTGGAGAAGATATGGGAGAGGGCAGATTGGAGGAGGGAATATTCTGTAGGATTGATATTTTGGTGCGGTGGGTAGGGGAAAAATGGGGAGAAAATTTGTAACTCAAAATATGGCAGAAATGAATGATGTAAATCAGAAGTTAATAAAGTATTTGAGAAATGAAAAATAAAAAGAAAGTGAATTGATGATGGTGCTGGCAATATGTGTGAATATTGTAGCAACTCTACTAAGTATGATGTGTGGAGCTGGACTAGGAGCTGAACCTGGAGCTGGGCCAGGAGGTGGGACCTGTCTACCTCTAAGTCCAGGTGACTGTTGAGTGAATTCAGTAAAGTTCTGGGAGCATGGAAGAAGTGCCATGGAGTTTGGAAGTCAGCCTCGATTCAAGATGAAAGGATCTTTACTTGGATACTTAGTGCTAGCTGAGAGATTAAGGCAATGTGATGGTGGTGTGGGAGATCTTTTTACTTTGCAATTTATACTCCTTAAGGAAGATTACTTCTTAAGGATGATTGAGTTAAAGATTAGTTAAGAACTGAGTTAAGGAAGCGAGCCTCCAATCAACATGAAAGAAGACTTCAGATGGGTACTTATGTTGGTTGTTTGATTCAGATTGTGATTTACTGAATGACATCTTTTTTTAAGACTATGTGGCCACTTTAGTCATGAGTTGTTGTGCTATACCATTGTGAATGTTGAACTTTGGTTTCTGTGAATGGTTTGCTTGAGATTGTTGCTAAATAAATAGAGAGCTCACTATATTATGCGATCAGAACCTTAAAGGTATTCACAGCAGCAGTCCTAAGGAGAGCTCCTCGTGCTTGGCTTTACATTTTCTCAATATTTTTTTTTGTCAGACAATGAGTTTTTACCCCAAAATTTTGGATCTTTATATTTATCAAAAAACTGGAATGCTATGGTCATGAATTGCTTCTTGTGTACCTGACTATTCCACTGATTGACCACTCCATTTCTTAACCAGCACCAGGTTGTATTCATGATTACCACTTTGTAATAGAGCTTGAAATTTGAAACTGCTGGAGAGTTTGTTCTGCAGAGTGCTTTGACCCTCATTCAGCATGCCCACTGGTTTGAAGAGAATGCTTCTCACTCTGCAGGGAAAGTTCTTATCTGTCTACTGAAGGACTCAAGAATTCAGTTCCCTGACTTGGAACCTCTTATACCTTTGATCTTTGACCTTTTGGGCCACTATGCTGTGAACAGCCCTATCAGACAGCCCTTTACCCTCAATGTGACTTACAGGTGGTCTCTTCAGATTCTGGGTGCTGTATTATTTCTTCCTGATTGAGTACAGAATAGTGGCCCCAATGAAAGTGTTAACTTCCTTGTACACACAGTCATGACTCTAGACTACAGAACATGGTTTTTTATATGGCTGAGAAATTAGTTCTGATGCTGTCACATAGAGGATATAGGAAGATCCTTGGCCAGGAGAGTGATGGCAGTTATGTTGCTTCAGAAATGTCCACCTGGAATGGAGTGATAGTGACACATTCTGAACAGACTTAATAAAAACCTTCAGAAAAGAGGGAAGGTGAGAAAGAAGAGGAGAATGCAAAAGAGCTACCTCAAGGAAAAGAAGAGGAGTGCATGGGGATACTAGAGTGATCCTTTCTAGTGTTTTCTTGGCTACCAAAGGCAATAGATATCCTTCATGGAGCCTGGATGTGAATGAGGGGACTATAGGAAGAAAAAATAAGGCTGAAAACCCTCTGGAAGCTGTGGAGAAAAAAAGCATTGTCTTGTAAGTGATTTCATTCTGTTTTGACTCCAGAATATCACATTTGAGACCTTTGCCACAAAGGGACAGTATCAGCCTTCCTGTGCTTCATTGTTTTATAGATTTACACACACCCCTACTACTTTGACAGAACAACCAATCCTAGAAACCCTACTTAGACCAAAATCTTCCAGAATTTTATTTTGTTGAAATTATTGCAAACTTATTGTCTGAAAGTTTTTTTTTTAATTTAGAAACTATTGGAAATGTTTCCTTCTTCACAAGATCAAGTAAGAAAAGTATAGGAAAAATTTGGAACAGAAATGACAGTGATCAAAGAAAATCATTAAAAAGAGTCAAAGGGGCATCAAAAATACTGAAAAATGATTTTAAAACAGAATAGGACAAATGGTAAAAGAGGCACAAAAATCCAAGGAATAGAGAAATGCCTTGAAAAACACAACTGGCCAAATGGAAACAGATACACCAAAATTGAATGAAAGAAATTCTTAAAAAGCATAATTGGTCAAATAGAAAAAGAGGCACAAACATTCACTGTAGGAAAACCTAATTAAAAAATAGAATTAAATACATGGGAAAATACTGATACAACATCTTGGTGAAGAAAACAATTCACTAAAATTATGTTCAAGAAAGTGGAAGCTAATGACTTTATGAGAAATCAAGAAATAATAAAAACAAAGCCAAAATAATGAAAAAAATAGAAAATAATGTGAAATGTATTATTAGAAAATCTACAGGACTGAAAAACAAATCCAGGAGATATAATTTTAAAATTATTATTCTTCCTGAATGAGCAAATAAAAAATAATAACCCCTAAATATCATCTTCCAAAAAATTGTTGTGGAAAACTGCCCTGATATTCTAGAACCAGAAGGTAAAGTAGAAATTGAAAGAATCCACAGAAATCTACTGAAAGAGATCCCAAATTTAAAATGAAACTTCCTAGGAATATGATATTCAAATTGTAGAGTTTCCATGTCAAGGAGAAAATATTAAAAGTAGCCAGAAAGAAACAATTCAAGTATAGTGGAGTCACAGTTAGGATTATACAAGATTTGGCAGCTTCTACATTAAAAACTGGAGGAATTGGATATGATATTACAGAGGTCAGAGGAGCCAGAATTAAAACCAAAATCACCTACCCTGCAAAACTGAGTGAAATCCATGAAAGGAAAAACTGGTCATTCAATAACTTAGAGGAATTCAATGCACTCTTGAGAAAACACCAGAACTAAATAGAAAAAAATAATTTTCCAGTGCAAGACTCAAGAGAAACATGAAAAGGTAAACAGCAATGAGAAATTATAAGGGATTTATTGAAGTTGAATTTTTTACTTACATATAATGGAAAGATATTTGTACCTCATGAGACCTTTCTCATTATTAAGGTACTTGTTTGTGTGTGTGTGTGTGTGTGTGTGTATACACACACAACAACTACCCTAATAATATATATGCATATATACATATGTACATATATGTATATATATATATATATATTCATATGAGTGTGTGTATGCAATGAGAGAGAGAGACAGAGACAGAGAACAGGGTGAAGTGATTATGAAGGGATGATATCTAACACATTAAATTCAGGGATAAGAGCAGAATATACTGGGAGATGGAGAAAGGAAAAATTATAATGGATTAAATTGTATCACATAAAAGAGGAAAGAAATAGTTTTATAGTGAAGGAAGGAGGAGGAATTGAGAGGGAATGAGTGGACCTTACTCTCATCAGAATTGCCTTAAGGGAAGAATGATATACACACTCAATTGGGTATGGAAATTTATCTTACCTTACAGGAAAGTAGGGGAGAAAAGGATAGGGGGGTATTATGGAAGGGAGAAAAAATTGGGTGAGGGGGTCAATCAGAAGTAAACACTTTTGAGGAGGGACAGGGTGAAAGGAGAAAATAGAACAAATTGGGGACAGGATGGGATAGAGGGAAATATAGTTAGTCTTTCACAACATGACTATTATGGAAGCATTTTGCATGACTACACATATACAACCTACATTGATTTGTTTGCTTTCTCAATGAGGATGGGGAGGGAGGGAGGAAGAGAGAGAATTTAGAACTCCAACTTTTAAAAGAGAATGTTAAAAATTGTTTTACATGTAAGTGGCAAATAAGATGCACAGGGAATGTGGCATAGAAATCTATTTTACCCTTAAGGGAAATAGAAGGGGAAGGGAACAGGGGGTGTGATAGAAGAGAAGGTAGATTGGGGGAAAGAGTAATCAGAAGCAAACACTTTTGAGAACACACAGGGTGAAAGGAAAGAGAGAATAAAATGAATGGGAATAGAGGGAATCAGATGGAAGGTAATATAGTTAGGAAGAGTAACTGTGAAATAAAATTAAGCAAATTTTTTCTGATAAAGGCCTCAGTTCTCTAGCATATAGAGAACTCTCAAATTTATAAAAATAAGAGCCATTACCCATTTGGCAAATGATCAAAAGATACAAAGTTTTCAGTGAAATAATTAAATTATCTATAGCCATATGAAAAAAAAATTTGAACTTGCTATTAATTGCAGAAATGTAAGTTAAAACAATTTTGAGGTGCTTACCTATTACATTAGATAATAGGATAGAAAAGGTAAATGACCAATGTTGGAGGGGATGTGGGAGAAATGAAATATTTGTACTATCATCGGAGTTGTGAATTGATTAAGTTATTCTATGGAGCAATTTGTAACTACACTCAAAGGACGATAAAACCACGCATACCCTTTGACATAGAAATACTACTATTAAGTTTGTATCTTAAAAAGAAAAAAAAACAAAAGGAAAATGACCTCTATGTACAAAATATAAGCAGCAGCTCTTTTCTGGGGGTAAGGAATTGGAAATTGAGGGGATGCATATCAATTAGGGAATGGCTGAATAACTTGTGTTATATAATTATGATGGAATACTATTGTAACTATAAGAAATTGTGAGTAGGATGCTCTCAGAAAAAACAAAGAAAGACTGATTTGGGTTAATGCAGAGGGAAATGTACTGAGTACAAGTAACAGTGATATTTTAAGATGATCAGCATGAATGATTTAAATATCTCAGCAATTAAATGACAAATGACAACTTTCAAGGCATAAGCTGAAAAATGCTAACCCTCCCCAGAGAAAGAAGTGATGGTGTCTCAGTACAAATTAAAGCAACAATTTTTTTGCCTTTGACTTTCAAAATAAATAAATTACATCATCAAGAACAAATAAAAATTAATATTGAAAATTGTTTTTACATGTAATTAGTGGAAACATTAAATAAAAAAGAAATGGTGATATTTATGTCTGTTTATTTTATATACTGTAACTTTGCTGAAAATTTTAACTTTTTCAACTACTGTTGAATATTTAGGGTTTTCTAACTATATCCTCATATTTCCAAAGGGTTAATGCTTTTTTTTTCCTACTGCCCAGTTTCATTCCTTTAATTTCCTTTTTTTCTTGTCATATTAGTAAGTAAATGTTAATACAATGTTGAATAATAGTGATGATAATAGACATAATTGCTTCATTCCTGATCTTATTGGTAAGGTTTCAATATTATCTGCATCATATATATGACTTTCATTTGCTTTAGATAGATAGTATCAATTTAAGATTTTTCATTGGTTCCTAAGCTTTTTTTAATTTTTAATAAGAGTGGATGATGTATTTTGTCAAGGCTTTTTTCTGCATCTATTGAGATAATCGTATGAATTTTGTTGTTTTTCTTTTTGTTAGGGTCAATGATGCTAATAGTTCTTCTAATACAGAACTGCATTCTTGGCATAAATCTCACTGGGTCATACTGTGATATATCACTGTAATCTCCTTGCTAGTATTTTATTTAATTTTTCCAGTATTTATTTTAAAAATATAGAAGTTTTCTTTCTCTTTGTTTTCTCTCCCTTGCTTAGGAATCAAAACCACATTTATGTAATAGAAGGAATTTGGTATGGCACCTTCTTTACCTATTTTTTTAAACAGGTTACATAGAACTGGGATTGACTTTTCCTTAAATGTTGGGTAGAATTCATTTGCAAATCCTTCTGATCCTGGGAATTTTTTTTTTTCTCAGGGAGATCATCGATAGCTAGTTAAAATTCTTTTTCTAAAACAGATTTACTTAAGTATTTTATTTCCTATTTTGTTAATCTGGACAATTTATGTGATTTTTGTAAATATTCATCCATTTCACTTATATTGTCAGTTTTATTGGAATATAATTGAGTGAAAAAACTCATAAGCATGGCTTCAATTTCATCTTCATTGGTGGTGCATTCACCCTTTTAATTTTTGATATCAGTAAATTTATTTTCTTTCTTTTTAAAAAAACTCAAAATAACTAATGGTTTATATATTTTGCTGGCTTTTTTTTTTTTATAAAACTAGCCCCTAGTTTTATTTTTATTTCAATATTTTCTTCCTCTTATTTTTAATCTCTCATTTGATTTTAAAGATTTCCATTTGGGTGTTGATTTGCTATTTTTCTAGATATTTAAGTTGCATACCCAATTATTTTATCAGATATACAAACATATGTAAATGTATATGTATATATATAAACACAAATACACACACATATGTGTGTATATATATATATATGAATTTTCCTCTAAGTATTGTTATAGCTGCATCCCAGAAATTTTAGAATGTGGTCTCATTGTTATTCTGTATAATTAAATAATTATATTTTTTATTTTTTCTTTCATCTACTCATTCGTTTAGGTTAGATTAATTTGTTTCTGATGATTTTTTATCAATATTTCCATGTTCTTTCATTAAAAGTAATTTTATTGCATTATGGCATGAAAATGATACATTTAATATTTGCCCTTCTCTATATTTGGTTGTGGGGCTTTCATGCCCTAATGCATGATCAAGTTTTGTAAAGATGTCATGTACAATTTAGAAAAAGCTATACTACTTTTGAATCCCATTCAGTTTCCTACAGAAGTCTATCATGTATAACTTTCCTAAAGTTTCTATTCATTTTTGACTTCTTTATTATTTATTTTACTTTTAGTTTTATCTAGCACTGAGAGGTAAAGGTGAGGTCCCCCAAACATATAGCTTTACTGGCTATTATTCCTGTAATTCATTTAACTTTTCCTCAAAGAATTTGGATGCTATGCTATTTGGTGCATGTGTTTTTAGTATTGTTATTACTTTGTTGTCTATTGTTCCTTTTAGTAAGAAGTAGTTTTCTTGATTATATGTCTTTTAACCAATTTGATTTTATTTTGTTCAACATTGTAATTGCTATTTTAAATTCTGCCAAACCAAAATGAATTCTGCCCCAGTGCCTTATTTTAACTCTCTGTATCTCTGTGTTTTAAATGTATTTACTTTTTTATCATTTGTGTTCATTTTTTTAATCTTTTATTTATTTACTTCCAGTTTTCAACATTCGATTCCACAAGATTTTGAGTTACAAAGATTCTCCCTGTCTTTCCCCTACCCCCACCCCAAGATATCAAACATACTGAATACCCTTTCCCTCAATCTGCTCTCTCTTCTATCCTCCCCCATACCCACCCCCAACTCCCTAGTAGGGCAAGATGGATTTCTATACCCCGGTGCCTGTATATCTTATTTCCTGGTTGCATGTAAACATATATATTTTTTTCACATTTGTTTTGAAAACTTTGATTTTCAAATTATTCCCCTTATTCTCTCCTCAACCAACCCCACTGGAAAGAGAAGCAATTCAATATAATTTTTACATTTGTAGTTACACAAAATTTTTCCATAGTAGTTATATTGTTAAATACTAACTATATTTCCCTCCATCCTATCCTGGCCCCTACTTATTCTATTTTCTGCTTTGACCCTGCCCTTTTCAAAAGTGTTTGCTTCTAACTACCTTCTCCCCCAATCTGCCTTCCCTTCTATCATAACCCTTCTAATCCACTTTCCCCCCTCTTCTTTCTTATAGGCTAAGATACCCAATTGAGTATCTATGTTATTCCCTCCTTAAGCCAAATTCAATGAGAGTAAATTAGACCCATTCACTTTCACCTTCTTGCTCTTCCCATCCATGGTAACAGCTTTGTCTTTCCTCTTTGATATGAGATAATTTACCCAATTCTATCTCTCCCTTTCTCCTTCTCACATTATATTCCTCTCTTACCTCTTAATTTTATTTTTTTAGGTACCCCTTCATATTAAACTTATCCTTTGCCCTTTGTCTATGTACACATGTGCACACGTATGCACATATTTACATATGTACACACGTACACCCACCTACACATACATATACATGTATCTGTGTGTGTGTGTATATATATATATATATATACATATATATATATATATTCCCTTCAGCTATCCTCATACTGAGAAAAGTCTCATGAATTACAATGATAATTTTTCCATGTAGGAATGTAAATAGCTCAAATTTAATAAGTTCCGTATGATTTCTTTTTTCCTGTTTACCTTCTCATGCTTCTCTTGCTTTTTGCATTTGAAAGTTATTTTTTTCTGTTCAGCTGTAGTTTTTTCATCAAAAATACTTGAAAGTTCTCTATTTCATTGAATTACCATATTTTCCCCTGATGTATCATGCTTAGTTTTGATGGGTAGGGGATTCTTGGTTTTAATCCTAGCTCCTTTGACCTCTGGAATATCATATTCCAAGAGCTTTGATCCCTTAATGTAGAAGCTACTAGATCTTGTGTTATCCTGATTGTGTTTCCACAATACTCATATTGTTTCTTCCTGACAGCTTATAGTATTTTCTCCTTGACCTGGGAACTCTGGAATTGCACTAT
The DNA here is from genome assembly GCF_028583685.1 of Petaurus breviceps papuanus. Classification (NCBI taxonomy): domain Eukaryota; kingdom Metazoa; phylum Chordata; class Mammalia; order Diprotodontia; family Petauridae; genus Petaurus; species Petaurus breviceps. The sequence continues at coordinate 3,882,220 of NW_027187314.1, read as the reverse complement.
TATATTCCCAGGAGGCAACCAGTGAATTCTTTCAATTTCTATTTTGTCCTTTAGTTCTAGAATATCTGGGCAATTTTCCTTGAGAATTTCTTGAAGAATGATTCCTAGGCTCTTTTTTATCATGGCTTTCAGGTAGTCCAATAATTTTTAAATTATTTCTCCTGGATCTATTTTCCTGTTCAGTGTTTTTCTTTTTTCCAATGAGATATTTCACATTGTCTTTTAGTTTTTTTTTTTTTTTGGATCTGTTTTATAGTATCTTGATTTATCTTAAAGTCATTAGATTCTATTTGCTCCGATCTAAGTTTAAAAGAATTATTCTCTTCAGTGAGTTTTTGAAATTCCTTTTCCATCTTGGCCATTTGGCTGTTTAAGACATTCTACTCCTCATTGGCTTTTGGGACCACTTTTGCCATTTGTGTTAGTGTATTTTTTAAGGTGTTATTTTCTTCAGTGTTTTGGGGTCTCCTTTAGCAGGCTGTTGAATCACTTTTCATGATTTTCTTGCCTCATTCTCATTTCTCTTCCCAATTTTCCCTCCATTTCTCTCAAATGATTTTCAAATTCCTTCTTGATCTCCTCCATGGCCTGTAACCAAGTCATATTTTTTTTGGAGGGTTTTGATGCACAAGTTCTGACTTTTCTGTCTTCCTCCTGTTCTATGCCTTGATACTTTTTGTCTCCCAAAAAGGATCCCATGGTCTGTTTTTGTTTCCTCTTGCTTGCTCACATTACCAGCCAATTACTTGACTTTTGAGCTCTTTGCCACAGTAGAACTCTTCTTCCAGAAGGAGAGAGTTTTGTCCCAAATTGTGAGGGATTTCACAGCTGCCAGAGCTAATAGGTGGGTGCCCTTTCTACAGCCCCAACAAGCTCTGCACCTGGCCACACAGCCTAGGACCCCTACCCAAGACCACAATCCAGATCACATCAGGTTAAAGCAAGAGTGATTCCCCCCGAATGGTTGCTTGGTCCCCGTACAATCTGCAGGCCAGGAGATCCTGAGGAAGCAGCCACTGCACCTCTGCTGCTTCTCACCCTGGTGGTCTGGGGCTCTTCCATCCCCCCCCCCCATTCCAGCAGATTTCCACACTGACCTTCTACTTTGTCTTGGGCATTTATGGTTTGAGACATCTGTAAACTGCCTCAGCTGCTGGTGATTCAGTCTCCTGAAGCCTGCTCTGGCTGATCTGGGCCAAGTTCAGGGAAAATCACATGGCTTATATAGGTCTGTGCTCAGCTCCCAATGAGCTGTGATAGACCTTTCATGTTGGCCTGCTGGGATGTCTTCAGCAGATTTGTTTCTCTGTGTCACTTTGTGGGTTCTGCAGCTTTAAAATTTGTTGAGATTCATATTTTACAGGTATTTGAAATGGTTTGGAGCCAGAGCTCATGCCAAGTTTGTGCTTCTACTCTGCCATCTTGGTTCTGCCCCTCTTTAGAGTCATTTTTAAAGGAATTTGGAGGGGTTTGAGAGAGAGCTGAAGCAATGCCCTGCTTTTACTCCACTACCTTGGGTCCACCTCCCAATTCTGCTTTTTACAATTATTTTTATTAATGAATGTCTTTACCTTCCTCCCTCCCACCCCCAATTTGACCAATTCCCTTTTTTAAGGTGTTGTTTTATTCAGTATTATTTTTTTACTCTCTTACCAAGCTTTTAAATTTCTTTTCCATAATTTTCTTTCCTTGCTTTAATACCTTTCCTGATTTTTTCTGCTACCATTCTTATTTTGTATGTAAAATATTTTTAGATCGTCCAGGAACTGTTGTTAAGCTTATATGCAATTAATATTTTTTTTCCTTAAAGCTTTATTTGTACCTTTTTTTTTACTTCATCCTATTCTTCTGTGCTGTTATTTTTCCTCTTGGTCTTCCCTGTCATTATACTAGTTTTTATGGTCAGGTTTCTTTATTTAGCTATTTGCTCATTTTCTCCCCTATTTCTTGATTTGGAACTTTAATATTAATTTTGGGCTCTATTTCAGGCATATGGGGTGGAGGAGCATTATCTCAAGACTCAGAATTTTTTGCACTGCTTTTTTCAGTACTTCCAAGGTAGTGTTATCTGGGGAGATATGTAGTTACCACTTGCCTAGTCTATACTCTGATCCATAAACAGGAAGGGCTCCTGATCACTTGTGATTGCAATTTGTACTGCTCCTCAGGGTCTCTGATCCCTTGGGTCTAGAAGTGATACTGCCCTGAGGGATTCTAATTACTCTTGTCCAAAATTGCTCCTCTATGCCCTCAATATTCAGAATGGGCAATAGAATTTTCAAAAAGCACCTGGTATTGCATCTAGTGCTAACACAAGAGTCCCCTGTATTCTTTTTTTCTGATAAGTTGTCTGGTCCCCTAAACCTCTGTCTTGAGAGCCCCTGAAGTTGCTGCTATTTCTGTCACCATCACCTTGTCTTGCCATTGGTGTTTCCTTTACATGAATTCTGAGTCAACGTCCTCCCTCATATCACAGATCTCTGTTTTTGAATGCCTAAAGTCTCTTGGATTTGGAAGAATGTCTCACTCTGACCTTTTGTTGCCTCTGTCACTCCAGATGAGCCCTTTCTCTACTCTGTCATTTTGGTTCTAGTCCTGGAAGTCCAATTCAAGTAATGTTGATTAATAGCAATTATAATGTTGTATAAAGCAATGGAGTGTTGTGATAATAAATGTTTGACAATTGGATTCATAAAAAAGTATGCACACACACTTGATTTCAACTCACATTAGCAACAGTTTCTTAAGTCTAGACATTCAACAAAAAACTAAAATAAGGCCTATTTTTTTTACTGATTACTGATTTATAAGGTATAAAAGCTCACATTAAAATTTTAACATTTAGCAATTTAAAAAGCTAGCTCTTCTGTCTGAGTTTGCTCCAACACAATATTGTCTATACTATTCACTGAAGTTGTAAACCACAAATTGGCATGGTAACAATGAAAAGAGATTTGATCCTTGAGTGAAAGACCTGGATTAAAACTTTACATTTAATATCTTTTAAACCTTAGGAAACTCCCTTAAGTTCCTGTGGCCTCAGTTTCCCCATCCACAAAATGAAGACAGTAGTAGCAGCCTTGTCTAATATCATACAAATTTTAGAATGATTAAATGAGATAATAGTTATTGAATTGAATTGAAAACAGTATTGCATTGCATTGAAGTATTAGTATTATCATTATTCTTGTTTCCCATACACACCAATTTAAAATGCATTCCTTATTAAGTAAAAACAAAAAAAAAAAACTTAATTTGAATATTGACTTTGATCTAAGAGAAAATACAAGGGAGATAGTTTCAGTGTGTTTTAAAATTGAAGAGAAAAAAACACTAAGATTTTTTTTACAATGAGATTTTGAATTGGTAAACCTATTTAAAGGTAGCAGGTTGGTTTCAGGTCATTCCATAAAGAAATGGGAAGAAATCCAATTTACCCCCATCCTACTTCAAGTTCTATAGAACTGTGTATTTTCCCCAGCAAGATATCCAGTTTAACGTGATAAATTTTATCATCCAAATCCTTACTCTGAAATTGAAAAATTGGGTACATTTATTATAGCACCCATTTCTCCTAATAAGTACAATAATGATACATTAATTGTTATTTACTTTTCAACTAAAATATTTAGTGTCACTAGAGAGTCTTGAATCTTCAGGTGATTTCTTATGTAGTTTAGAGGATAGAACCTGCAAACAAGGTGAGCTCAATAATATGATTTTCATTAAATAAGATACACTTTAATATATAGTACATATATATATACACAATTTTTTAGCCACTTAAAAACTGTCAATCATGACATAAACTCAAGATTATCTTTAATTGCTATGGGAAATACATTTTTTTCTTAATGGTGAATGGAAGAGGCAAGTAGGGGGACTGTAAGAGTAAAGGAGAGTGAAATATTTCTTATATTTCCTGTTATGTAGATGTACACATATAGATATAGATGGGCAGAAAAATGTGTGTCATGTATTTGAAAATAATAGGATTGTAAAAATGGCATTAGAGGTCCCCAGGCTCACAAAAGTAGAAATTCCTCTATCTCTCTAAGGAAGTGAGCTGGAAATCAGGGTGATTTTGAGGATCCTTACTTCCCTTATGCTCTTTTTTCATATTTTTCACAATTACATGTAAAAACAATTTGAGGGGCAGTTAGGTGGTGCAGTGAGTAAGAGCTCTGGCCCCGGAGTTGGGAGGACCCAGGATGGGTTCTGGCCTCAGATACTTAACACACACAGACACACACACACAAAACTGGCCATGTAACCTTGAGCAAGTTACTTAACCCCAAATGCTTTAAAAAAATTTAAAATATATATATTTTTTTAATTTTGAGTTTTACATTCTCTTCCTCCTTTCTTCTTCTCTCTCTGTTCCCCTTTCTTGAGAAAGTAAGCAATTTGAAATTGTTCATACACGTTCAGTCATGCAAAATAAATTTCCATAATAATCACGTAGCAAAAGAATACATGGACCAATAAAAAGCTGTTTTGTTTCATTTTTAGTATGCTTCAGTTTGTATTTAAACTCAATCAGTTCTTTCTCTGGAGGTGGATAATACTTTTCATCACAAGTTCTTTGGAATTGTCTTAGATCATTGTATTGCTGAGAATGGCAAAATATCATCATACAATATTCTGTTACTGCATACACTCTTTTCCTGGCTCTTCTCACTTCACTTTGTATCAGTTCATATAAGTCTTTCCATGTTTTCCAAAGGGTTCCTATTCATCATTTTGTATAGTACTATTGCAGTCCTGCACAATCATACACCACAATTTTATCAGCCACCCCCCAATTTAGTGGAATCCTCATAATTTCCAATTATTTCTCACCACAAAAAGAGCTGCTATAAATACTTTTGTGCATATAAGTCCTTTTCCTTTTTCTTTTGTAATCTTTGTGGGATATAGTCCTAATAGAGGTGTTGCTAGGTCAACAGATATGCACAATTTTTGTTTTGTTTTGTTTTTTTAAAGCAATCAGGGTTAAGTAACTTGCTCAAGGTTACACGGCCAGTTATTTCTCGGTGTGGTGCTGAGTGTCTGAGCCCGGATTTGATCCAGGTCATCCCGACACTGGAGCCGGTGCTCTTACTTGCTGAGTCACCTGGCAATTGGGGTTAAGTAACTTGCTCAAGGTTACAGGGCCAGGTGTTTCTGGGTGGGTGCTAAGTGTCTGAGCCCAGGATTTGATCTCCAGGTCTTCTCAACACTGGAGCCAGTGCTCTTACTCGCTGTGCTACCTGGCCATCCCGTGATATGCACAATTTTAAAGCGATTTGGGCAGACTTCCAAACTGGTCTTTAAAATGTTTCAATAAGTTCAAAACTCCACAGAGTATTAGTGTCCCTGTTTTCTCACATCTGCTCCAATGTTGTATCACTTTCTGGTCATTAGTTAATCAGATAGTGTCAGGTGGTACCTCAGAGTTGGTTTAATTTTCATTTTTCTAATTAGTCATGATTTAGAGCATTTTTCATGCATATAGATAACTTTGATTCCTTCTTTTGAAGACTCAAATTTAAGAAATTGTACTAAATTGTATTAAGTCTTCTCACTAACAGATTTTACCAGAATTATTTAGAAAACTCTAAGTGTCATTTGGAAGTGGAGGAGCAGAATCCTCATCACAGCTGTCCTGAGAATGAAGTCTATTCAAGAATGTACAAGAGAAGATATCTAGAGACCAGAGAACTACACAAGATATCTAAGCCTCAAAATGTGCTGAATAAATGGACATTGAGAGTGGGTTACTAGGATACAAGGGAAATTGATGTTATTTAATATTCATGATCATTATTGTATTCCTTTGGTGTTTTGTTTCATGCTGTTTAAAGTTTTTTGGTTACCTTAGTGACATGTCAATCTCCCCTCTCCAAATTAATCCATTGTGAGTCCTGTAAGTAGTTTTATCTGTAATCTGACTTATGTAATTCTGATCATGAATATATAAGTGGGAAACCTTATAGACTTTGCTTATAAATAAGTAATGCAAGGGGGAAGTGGGTCAGGCATTGCCTCATAAATCAAACAGAGAAAAATTGAGAGAATTGAGAGGATTATAACATCAAATAATTAATTGTGGCAATGGAATGAATTACACTGATTCCATCTTGTGACTCAATTCTTGAGCTAACTTAATTTCTGTCCAATTATGGGTTCAGTCCAATGTCTGTCTTGTAAGAAAACAATTTTCAGAAATGGGAGAAAACCTTCCAAAAATGTAAGTTATGTTGAACAGAAACTTAGATCCAAAAATGGATGCAAAGAGTTTTCTCCAAATTATACATACCAAGAAACCCATATGTGTTATAAGAAAACTGGCCCCATAATGATCATTTATGTTTCTGGTGTCATTTGATTTTTATATGGTTGGAGGAACTGAGAAACATCTTTTTTTTTTAATTTGGGGATTTGCACCTACTAACTCTCCCCCTCCAAACTTGAAAAGTTCCTATTCTTCCCTCTAATTAGAAATCAGATTACCTAATTTTATAGTATATCTTTTCAATTAATTTGACTTATTTGATTGCTTTTCATGAATAAAAGTCTGTCTCTTCTTGTATTTGGGCCTAGGCATAAGCTGAATAGGTTTGGTGCTGCTTTGTTAGGCAATTGGCCTGCATTGTTTAATACATTGATAATTCAAGATATCAGAATTTTGTTTCCACAGTCATTCCATCTTTCACACACCACACCTATAGAGTAAAATATATTTCTATACTCAATTGTGTATGTATATAATTTCCTCTTTGAGCCAATTCCTTTGAAAGTGAGGGTGAAGTATTTCTTGCCACCAAACCCATTTTCCCCTTCAATGTAAAAGGACTTTCATGCCTCTTTCCTGGGAGATAATTTGCACATTTTACTTCTCCTTTTGCCCCCTTCCCCTGGTGTAACTTTCTCACTCCTTAAAAAAACAGTTCCATCATAATTAACTCATATCCCTTCCCTCTATGTATACTCCTTTTTTGTTTGTTTTATCTTTTGATTGGTAAAATTCTTTATTAGTTTGTTTGTTTACCTTTAGTTTACAAGATTTAGTTAGACAATCCCTTGAGTTTCAAATTTTCTCCCCCTCCTCCTCCTCCCTCACCAACCATTAAGGCATATAATCAAGTATAGGATCTTCAAATACTTTCACATTAGATGTTAGTCGGGTTGTAAAGGATTGTAACTGGTGGGATGAACAATGGGAAAGAGGAAACAAAATCAAAAAAAGAAAAAGTAAGAGATCAGGTAGTTTGCTTAAATCTACATTCAAACTCTCTTCTTTCTAGTTCTTTCTCTGAATGTAGACATCTCTTTCCATCATGAGTCTTTTGGACTTGACTTATAACCTTGCAATGCTGAGAAGAATCCATTCTATTAAAGTTGTTCGTCACACATACATTGTGTCTATAAGTTTGTACAAATTTCTCCTGGTTCTGCTCTTCTCACTCCACATCAGTTTGCATAAGTCTTCCAGGTAAATATGAAATCTGTCTGTTCCTCATTTCTTATAGCACAATAGCATTCCATTACATTCATATATCACAAATTGTTTAGCCATTCCCCAATTGATGGACATTCCCTTAATTTCTAAGTCTTTGCTACCACAAAAAGAGATGCTATAAATATTTTTGTACATATGGGTCTTCCTCCCACTTCTACGATCTCTTTGGGATAAAACCCTAGAAGTGGTATTGCTGGGTCAAAGGGCATGCAATTAGTTATAGCCGTTTGGGCATAGTTGCATATTGCTCTCCAGAATGATTGAATCACTTCACAACTCCATCAGCAACATTAGTGCTCCAGTTTTTCCACATCCTCTCCAGCATTTTTCATTTTCCTGTTTTGTCATCTTAGCCAGTCTGACTGGTGAGATGTGGTACCTCGGAGTTGTTTTGATTTGCATTTCTCCAATCAATAGTGATTTAGAGCATTTTTATTTACATATAGATATCTTTAATTTCTTCCTCTGAAAATTGCTTGTTCATATTCCTTGACCATTTATCAATTAAGGAATGACTTGTATTCTTATAGATTTGACTCAATTCTCTGTATATCTTAGAAATGAGGCTTTTATCATGGACACTGGTTGTAAAAATTCTTTCCCAGTTTTCCACTTCTCTCTTAATCTTGGTTACATTGGCTTTGTTTGTACAGAAACTTTTCAATTTAATGTAAGAAAAATTATCCATTTTGCATTTTATAGTGCTCTCTAACACTTGTTTGGTTATAAAATCTTCCTTTATCCATAAATCTGACAGGTAACTACTCCTTGCTTTCCCAGATTGCTTACAATGTCAGCCTTTATACCTAGATCGTGCACCCATTTACACTTGATATGGGTATACGGTGTTATATGTTGGTTTATGCCCAGTGTCTTCCAGACTATATTCCAATTTTCCCAGGAGGTTTTTTTTTTCTAATAATATGTTCACTCATTCTAATTGCTGTAATAATGATAAATATGTTATGAGTTACAAGTATCATCCCATGTAAGAAAACAAACTGTTTAGATTTACTGAGTCCCTTATGATTCCCACTTCCTTTTTACCTTTTCATGCTTCTCTTGATAATTATATTTAAAAGTTAAAATTTCTATTCTACTTTGTTTCATCACTAATGCTTGCAAGTCCTCTATTTAATGAAATATCCATGTTTTCCTATAAAGGATTCCAACTTTTCTGGATAGATTCTTTTTGGTTTTAATCCTGACTCCTTTGGTTTATTAGCTTACATTTGCTCAATTCTTTGTTTTAAAGAATTATCTTCTTCAGTGGGTTTTTATATCTCCTTTTCCATTTGGTCAAGTCTACCTTTTATGAAGTTCTTTTCTTCATTTAATTTTTGTACCTATTTTTCAAATTGGTCAATTCTGCTTTTTAAGTGCTGCTCTTCAGTGGCTTTTCATACCTCTTTTGCCATTTGGACAATTTTTTTTAAGTTGGTGTTTTCTTCAGTATTTTTTTTTGTTTTTACTTTACCAAGCTGTTCTCTTTTTTCATTGTTTTCTTGTATCATTCTAATTTCTTTCCCCAACTTTTATTCTATCTATTGTATTAGGATTTTTAAAATTCTTTTTGAACTCTTCCAGGAATTTTCTTTTTGGGTGTGACCAATTCACATTTTTCTTTGAGACTTCATATGTAGCTACTTTGACATTGTTGTCTTCTTTTGCATTTGTGTTTTTATCTCCCATGTCACCACAGGAACTTTCCATAGTTCAGGCCTTTTTTGTTGTTTGTTCATTTTGCAGTCTATTTCTTGGTATATAACTTTATGTTAAAATTGGGCCCTACTTTTAGGATAGAAATAATCCCAAGATCCACATTTTTATTGCTGATGTTTTAAGAGTTAGTCCTAACCGTCTTTAAATTTTAATGTCCAAGATGGCATGACCCAAAAGAAGCAGTGACCACTGCTTTATTTGCCTCTTGCCTGGTTTGTGAGTGACAAAAATCACTCTTTTGTATGTTGAAACTGTAATCAAGGCCCCTGCACCCCTGTACAGCCAACAGCTCTAGTGAGCTAGTGCTTCTCCTAGCTTTGAGACTGAGAATCTGAACTGTGTATGAACAACATGGAAAGATCATGCATCTAGTGCAAGTAGAAGGTACCCTGTAATCTCCATCTGACCAGTTGTCAGACATCCTTATTATCTGTTAATTGAAATCTCCAAAAGCTGCTGCTTCTGCTGATGAACTGCCTCCAAGGACTATTGCCAGTACCCAGTCAAAGCCTGAGCAGTGCCATCTGGGCTGGGCTCTAGGTCCTACCCCACCCCACTTATTCATATCTTTCCTGCAGACCTCCCAAATTGCCCTTGACTGTAAATTGTTTCACCCCTTCCTTTCATTTGTTCTACCACTCCAGAATGCAATTTGAGGCATCATTTGACAGTTGTTAAGAGGGACTAAAGTAGAATGGGAGAACTCATATAAGTCTCTATCTTTTCTCTGTCATCTTGATTTTGCCACCTCTGTCATTAGAATTCTTTATATACAACAATCTTTCTTTCTTCTTTTCTTTCTTCCTTTCTTTCTTCCTTCCTTCCTTCCTTCCTTCCTTTCTTTCTTTCTTTCTTTCTTTCTTTCTTTCTTCCTTTCTTTCTTTCTTTCTTTCTTTCTTTCTTTCTTTCTTTCTTTCTT
>NW_027187314.1:3866999-3872065 GCF_028583685.1 Petaurus breviceps papuanus | reverse complement strand
TTCTTTCTTTCTTTCTTTCTTTCTTTCTTTCTTTCTTTCTTTCTTTCCTTCTTTCTTTCTTTCTTGCTGTCTTTCTTTCTTGCTTTCATTCCTTCCTCCCTCCCTTCCTCCCTTTCCTCCTTCTTCTCAGTCTTTTTTGATGCCTTTGCACAGTTCATTGTCCATTCTTCAAATTAACTTCTTCCCTCACTTCCAATCATTCCCATTTCAGTTCAAGTCTCACCTTCTACATGATGTCCATCCTAGTAGTACCATTGCTAGAGTATTCCACCTGAGTTTACATCCTCTTTATGTCTTTTATAGTTCAGCCACATGAGAATAGGAACTCTTCGGAGAGAGAACAAGTTTTTGCCATTCTTTGTGGCCATAAAACATAGCACATTTCCAGGCATTTAACAAATGAATGATAATTTTATGACAGCAGTTTGTTGCTGATGTCCCTAACAGTTAATATAACACTATAATCTCTAATTACAAGATATTCACTTTATACATATTTTGCATTCATAAGAAAGTGTATATTCTGCCCTCCCAATAGAATAAAAAATTCATTTGGATAATAATTATTTTCAGGTTGTTGTTGTTGTTTAACCTTAGTACCTGACCATGTGTTTTGACACATAATAAATGATTAATAAATGCTCATTGAATGATCTATTCTTACACACGTGAAATTTTTTTGGTCACTTTTTATCTATGACTTCCTAGAAGATATTAGATTTTTCCAATAAAAGAATACAACCTATTTGAAGTCCTTTGGGACCGGACCACCTAGATTGTTTAGAGTTAGTCTTCATGGTCTGTTTGTGGTAGCAACCTCTGGTGCACAGTGATCATATTAACTTGCTTCTCAGAGTATGAAAACAAACCCCAAAAATTTTACTGTATATAATTCAGTTGCCAAAGTATACCATGTGTAAGAATGGAAATTCTAAATAAGATATATATATATATATATATATACATACATACATACATACATATACCACACAGCTTTTAAATCATTTCCATATATCTATATAAAGTATGCATATATACATTAATAATTTATATGTGTGTCTGCATATATGTACATGTATATGCACCTTTGTGTACCATATGTACGTTAATGTAGATGTGTTTCTGCATACACATATATACATGTAGATCTTTAAAATAATTTCAATTCAAACAGAAGAAAAACAATAGGAATATTATAATTGTAATTCCTTATAAATAATCCCTTGCCTTCAAGGAATTCCAATAGATTTCAGAAAGAAAGCACTTGGTTATTTCCTAACAGCCTTCATGATATACTTGTATGGAGAATATAGTATAATTACCTGAAGGAAAGGATAATTAGAACCCTGAATCTAAACAAGAACTGAGCCTGATACATTACAAAACAAAGCACTTCTATAAAGACTGGAATAATCAGTCACAAAGTATTTATTAGAATTTGACATCTTATTATTGTGTAAATTGAAACAAGTTCCAAAATTTCACTCAAAAATGAAACATTATGTGGTTAAAATATATAGAAAGGTAATAATTTATGGAATCCCTTTTAAAGATGCCAGCTATCAATATCAGTGTATAGTCTGGCATTCTATTAACCACAATGGTTTCCTACCTTGCCTTTCTAAAAATGTGCAATATAAGGCAATGTTAATTAGAGATTCAGCCTTAGACTTAAGGAACTGAAAAAGTGAATTTTGAATCTTGTTTTTAAAGTGAAATTATGTTTACTATAGCTCTTTTTGAAAACCAGTCATTCTCTGTTAAATATCTAAAGGCTTAATTAACCAGTTTATCATTTGAACCAAAATATTCTACCCTAAAACTATAGAAAAGAAGAAATAAATTCTATTAAAAATAATTTTTAAATGCTACTAGTTTCCTTTGCAATAACTTATTCAATGTAAACATCAACAACCACTTCCAAGAACTAAAAATTTCTCCTCATAAGTCAAGAATTAAAACAATGTCCTGCACTTTCATTACTGTTATCATATCACAAAACCAGGGCTTGCTAATATCCAGGTTGAGATGAAGCATAGCAACCTCACTCCTTTAAGGTTACAGGTTTTGACATGAGGAAGATTGTTTTCCTGAGTTGTATCATTTGTTATTTAGTAATTTTGAGATATTTAATACTATGCCAAGTCCATCAAGTTTCTTAAATTTGTTTCCTTGCAAATTTAATTACAGTCCCAGGAAATAGTATTTAATTACTAATCATTAATCTTACTTCTCTGCTAGGTCAAAAGATTTGTGTGGGATTGAAAATAGTATTTATTAATCAAGAGCATTAAGGTTCACAGAAGTCACACAATAGAAGACAGCTAGTGTATATTAGGAAAAACTTTGACACATAGACAAGAAATAAATCTAATGAAGAATTCAAAATAAAATACTTTTTTTATTAAAAAAACATGGAAAGTCTGACCCTCAAAATGATAATGACAGATTGTATTTATTATAAAATAATAATCCTTATCAGTTCTTATCCCTAGGGCAACATTGCTCATGTACATAGCTTTTAAAACAATTTTTGAAAAGAAGCTATTTCTTATGCACTTGAAAGTGACTCCTTAACTCTTTAATGGGAAAAATCCTGGAACCTGTTAAAATTTGAGATTGGCTACTAAAGGTATAATTAGTGAGCATCTGAGAAACAAACAAATATATATTGATTTCAAAAAGAGAGCATGGTTCTAAAGTCAAATAAAAAGAGAGTAATTATTTCTTTAAAAATACTGTTAAGAACTGTAGAGCTTATCTAAATTTTAGGGAGAAGGGGGGAAGCAAAAAAGACACTCATGCTCTTCTTTTTTATAATATTTCCTAGTTATATGGAAAGATAAATTTTAGCATTCGTTTTTATAAAATTTGGTATTCTATTTTTTTTCTCCCTGCCTCCCTCCTTTCCCCTCTTCCTAACATGGTAAGCAATTTGATATAAGTTATACATGTTCAGTCATGTAAAGTATATTTCTATGTTATTAGTCAGAGATGTTAAAGAAAATTAAAAAAAACAAATAACAGAAAATACCATTCTTTAATCTGCATTCAGAGTCCATCAGTTCTTTCTCTGGATGTGAATAACATTTTCCATCATAAACCCTTTGGATTTATCTTGGATCATTTTATTTCTGAGAAGAGCTAAGTCATTCATAGTTCATCATCACACATTATTACTGTCACTGTGTACAATATTTTCCTGGCTCTATTCATTTAACTTTTTATCAGTTCATTTAAATCTTTTAAAGTTATTTTTGTTTTCCATGAAATCAGACCATTAATCATTTATTATTTCACAATAGTACTCCATTATTCCATATACTGCAGCTTTTTCAGTCACCCCCAATCTATAGGTATCCATTCTATTTCCATTTTTTTGCCACCAGAAAGAGTTATTATAAATATTTTTGTATGCGTTTGTCCTTTTCACTTTTTTATGATCTCTTTGGGATGCAGACCTAGTAATGGTATTCCTGGATCAAAGGGTTTGGTTGCCCTTTGGGCATACTTTAAAATTGCTCTCCAGAATGGTTAGATAGTTCACAACTCTACCAACAGTACAGTATTATCCCAATTTTCTCACATCTTATCCCACATTTATCATTTTCCCTTTTTGTCATAAAAGTCAATCTAATAGGTGGGTAGTGGTATCTCAGAGTTTTTTTTAATCTGCATTTCTCTGATAAAAACTGATTTAGAGGGACAGCTAGGTGGCACAGTGAATAGAGCACTGGATCTAAAGTCAGGAGAAGGTGAGGTCAAAATTCTGCCTCAGACACAACACAAAAACTTGCCATGTGAATTTGGGCAAGTCACTTAACCCCAATTGCCCTACCTTTCTCACCCTCAAAAAAGCAAAAATGAAAACAAAAACTCAAGAACTGATTTAGAGCGATTTTTATTGACCTAGAGATAGCATTGACTTCTTCATCTGAAAACTGCCTGTACATATCATTTGGCCATTTATCCATTGGGGAATGACTTCTATTCTTATAAAATTTGTCTCAGTTCTCTATATATTTGAGAAATAAGGCCTTACCAGGCCTGTAGTGATTGTTTCTCATATTTCTGCTTTCCTTCTCATCTTTTTTGCCTTGCTATTGTTTATGCAAATCCTTCTTAATGGAATATAATCAAAATTCTCTACTTTACATTTTGTAATGCTCTCTATCTTGTACTTGGTCATAAATTCTTCCCTTCTCAATAGATCTAACAGTAGAACTATTCATTGTTCTTTTATTTTGTTTAGGTACCACTCTTTATGTCTAAATCATGTACTCATTTTGACCTTATCTTTCACCAATTCTATTCTTGTAAAAAATGGGGAGGTATAGACAGAACAATGAGATAGTTAAGTGGATTTGAAACTGGTTGAATAGTATGACAAAATGTGCAGTCACTAACTGGTTGATTACCAGTAAACAAGGGGATCTGAAATTGAGTGTTCTGGGTTTTTGTAATTGACCCTGTGCTATGTATTTTTTTTTGCCAATGCATTATAGAGGTGTATAGATTACATATCTATCAAATTTACAAAAGTTACAAAATTGTGAAAGGTAACCAGCACATTGGATGACAGTTCAAATCAAAAAAAAAATGTTTTTTATGATATCTTTGGGATGCAGACCTAGTAATCATATTCCTGGATCAAGGGGTTTGGTTGCCCTTTGGGCATACTTTCAAATTATTCTCCAGAATGGTTTTATCAAATTTAGAAAAGTTACAAAATTGTGAAAGGTAACCAACACGTTAGATGACAGTTCAAATCCAAAAACAAATGTGTTGACAGACTATGAAATTGCACAAAATCTAGTAAAATTAAATTTAATAGAAGTAAATGTAATGTTTATGTTTGTGTTAAAAATAAAATTTATAAGCACAAGATTGTGTATTGCTAGATAGCAGTTTATCTGAAAATGAAAGAAAGAAAGAAAGAAAGAAAGAAAGAAAGAAAGAAAGAAAGAAAGAAAGAAAGAAAGAAAGGAAGAAAGGAAGAAAGGAAGAAAGGAAGGAAGGAAGAAAGAAAGAAAGAAAGAAAGAAAGAAAGAAAGAAAGAAAGAAAG
>NW_027187314.1:3830103-3866989 GCF_028583685.1 Petaurus breviceps papuanus | reverse complement strand
GAAAGAAAGAAAGAAAGAAAGAAAGAAAGAAAGAAAGAAAGAAAGAAGCCACAGGATTATGATAGCTAGGAAAGCCAATGCATCCTTAGATTATATTAGAAGAACATAGTGTCTAAAACTAGGGATGTCATTATCATAATGAATGAAATGGACTATTATGTATAATTTGAGGTATAGAAATTTTTTTTTGCCTTTTTGGAGGGCAGTTTGGGGTTAAGTAACTTGCCCAAGGTTGCACAGCTATTATTTTTGTGTAGGTGTTAAGTGTCTCAGGCTGGAACCGAACTCGGGTCCTCCTGACTCCAGGGCCAACGCTTTACTCACTGCGCCACCTAGCCGCCCCAGAGGTATAGCAATTTTGAAAGATCTTTTCAATGAGGGAGGAAAAAAAGGAGGGAAAGAGAGAATTGGGAACTCAAAATTATAAAAACCGAATGTTAATTTTTTACATGTAATTGGAAAAAAATAAAATTTAAAAATTTAATTTTTTAAAACAGAATTCTGGTGAGATCATTATTAGAGATAACTGAGCAAGAAACCATGGAGAGAATATCATGCTTAATTAATTTTGTGCCTGAAGTCTTCTAAATGCCTTGCCCTTTACCTTCAGTAGAACATGAGCTCCTTGAAGGTAAAAAGCTTGTATTTGTTATTCCTAGAATTTAGAGCAAAATATGGATCATTAAAAGAATTTAGCAACTGCTCTTTGACATGACACTTTCTAAATCAAATATTTATAATTTTTTTTTCCTCAGCTTTTTTTCCCCAAGATTTCAGGGTCTTAAATATTGGGATTTTTGTTAGCAATGGAAAATCAAACCAGGATTCTAATTATTAACGTTCCAGCAACTTTCCTGTGTCTCTTTGGGCAAGTTTATTGTCCCTAAATGTATTATACTTTCTCAGTAAGTAGTGAGTCTGCCCCTGGGAGGTTTTCCTAAAGAAAATGTACTACTCTTTAGTGATGTACTAGGAACATTTTATGTTTCAAGCATGGGTTGGACAAGATGATGCTTTGATTTGCTTGGTCTTAGTTTCTTTCTCATGAAAATGAGGGAGTGTACAAGATCTCTTAGGTCCCTTTTAGCTTGGAAATTCTAAAATTATAACTCTGCTGTGCTTTTGTTGGCATAGTTGCCCTGCAGCAATTGCATTTTGCTTGTGTTACTTAGGTGTTATGCAAGAGGAGATAGTTATTCTATCTAAATACTGTTCTGCCTAGAAAACACCAAAATTGACAAATCTTAGTTAAGCCATTATCAGAAACTATGAAATAATACTGATCTTTCTTTTACTTTTTCAGAAAAATAATATGTCTCCTTTTCTTCCAGGGGGCCCATAGAAGAACAAGGTATTACATTATTACTATCTCTCCAAGTAAAGAACCTTCACATGGAAGTAAATTTTGATTTCTTTGTGAATAGGATCAGCAAAGGGTTATGGAATATAGCAGATCCATAAAGAGAATGAAAAGGAGATGGGTAGTTATGGTTAGAAGCTTTTAAAAAGGGATTATAAAAATATCTGCATAAGGAAGGCTGAGGAATGAAGAAAAGAAAATATAAATGGGGTCCTGAAAGCCTACCCAGGAAGTTTTTTTTTTAAATACAATTTGATCACAGATAGCATTTTTATAGGTGTCCATTGAGCTACATTATATATATATATATATATATATATATGTGTGTGTGTGTGTGTGTCTGTATGTATGTATTTGTATATACATACATATATATGTATGTATATATACACACATCTATATGTGCGTGCATATATATGTATATATACATATATATGTGCATGCATATTTCTGTGCATATATGTGTAAATGTGTGGAGGGAGGGAGAGAGAGAGAGATTGTTTGCCACAAAGAAATTTTATAGTACACTGGAGAATAATATTTCATTAAAAATGCATTTTATTTATGTGAAAAAGATTCTTACTATATTTGAACAGTAAAACCTGGGATTTCCAAGTGCTGCTTGGAGAGTAGCATTAAATTCAGAGAATGGCAGGT
Source organism: Petaurus breviceps papuanus (assembly GCF_028583685.1). Taxonomy (NCBI): domain Eukaryota; kingdom Metazoa; phylum Chordata; class Mammalia; order Diprotodontia; family Petauridae; genus Petaurus; species Petaurus breviceps. The sequence continues at coordinate 3,864,972 of NW_027187314.1, read as the reverse complement.
GGTTTAGACCACATGCAGTATTTAAGAGTTTAGATTTAAGTTTCCATTTCCACAAATGGCATTTCATGCTGGGAAAGCAATTTTGTAGAAATACATGCTAATTTCAGTGGGACTTACATCAATATGCCTTACAGAGCATCTGTAGTAAGAAGGGGCATTGCTATGTCATGTTTGATTATCCATCAAAGTAATTATGAGCAGATATAGTTATCTATGGAATGTCTACAACTGCCCAGGTCAATGAAATCTTGACTTATTGGCAGGTAACACTGTTTAAATCTTGGTGCTTGACACCATTGACTGTCTTTTTTTCTCACATAATCTTCTTCTTAGTTTCCTATGGCCAAAGGGGACAGTGTAGAAATGGATCCCCAAGAGAAATCCAAGTCGAGTAGTGGTAATATTTTTACAATGGGAAATCAAGAGGTTTATTTTCTTGGACCCTGAATACAGCATTCATCACTTTGACTTGCTCAAAGTTACAGACACATTAGAGGGAAAGCACATCTTTCTTTTTTTGATAGTTTTTTTTAAGTTTTCTTCATAGTTTTCATTTTTCCCATTTTTATTAACTTATATATAATTCTATTTAACTATTTCTATATATTTATGTATAGTCTCATGTCCTCATTTTCTCTTATGTCCAATTTGGGAGAAGGGAGTTATTTGCCTTCTCACTATAGTACTCTTGAGAGTGAGGCAGATCTCTTCAAATGTTAAAGGAAAACATAAAAATCACGCATAACATAAATGCCAAAGGTTCATCAGTTTTATTCCAAAATTAAGTACTCATCAATGATTTCATCAGAGAAATATCACCAAGTCATCGGTAGAATTCTCCTGCTGCTACACTCATTGTTGTTCAGTCATTTCAGTCTCATCTGACTGTTCATGACGCCATTTGGGATTTTCTTTGCAACAATAATGGAGCTATTTTCCTTTTCTTCTCCCATTCATTTTAAATGTGAGGAAACTGAGGCAAACTGGGTTGTAAAGTGACTTTCCCATAGTCACACAGTTAGTAAGTGTCTAAGGCAGGATTTCACTTCAAGCCTTCCTGACTCTTAACCTTGCAGTTGCCAAGGTATCATTGTTCGAATTGCCGTTTCTTGCTTCAAGCCCTTTTTTTGAACTTGTAGCTCAGACTTAGTGATATGGAGCCATTAATGAAAATTGAAATAGTACATGTTGACATCAGGAGAGAACATAGAATCCCTCCTTCTTCATTTCTGTATCGACTCAGCTTCATCTTTTGGTAATTAAGGGGGGGAAAGGGAAAGGAATAAGATTTGTATAGTGCTTTCTATATGCTAGGCTCTATGCTAAGCACTTTACAAGTATTATTTCATTTGATACCGCCAGGAACACTGTGATGTAGATACTGTTATCTTCATTTTACATTTGAGAAAACTGAGGCAAATAGAGATAAAGTTGCTTGTGCAAGGCAAAACATGGGGTAAGTGACTGAGGATGAATTTGAATTCAGGTCTTCTTAACACTAGTTCCCAATCCACCATACCTCCTAGTTTCCTCTAAGGGAGTATCTTCAAGTAAGCAACACAAAAACCAAGGCCAGTACAACAGATAGGTTTTTCTCAGAAATGGACGTTTTTAAGGGATTTCCATCACTTGCTCATCATAAGCAGATATGTGGTTCAGTGGAGAGAGTGATGATTTGGAGTGGGAAATAACTCAGTTTAATTCCTGCCTCAGATGCTTGGAAACTGTGTGACCCTGGGCAAGTTATCTAACCTCCCCTTAATCTTATTACATACACACACACGCACGTGCATGTATGTCCATATGTATATGCACATGTGTATTTGTGTGTGCACACACATGTGTATATATGCATACATGTGCACATTTCTTTATATTTGCATATACACATTCATGTACACTTACATAATGCACATATGTGCATATATACATGTATGTTGTTTGTATGTGCTTGTGTATTTGTGTTAATTCTACTATGACACTGCATAGTATAATAAAAAATTGAGAGACTTCCAATTGCAGATGTGCTGGTTGTTGTGTGACCTAGGGAGTGTAAATTAAATGCATCTGTGCATCAGTTTCTTCAACATGAAGTAAGAGAATTGGACCACATGAATTCCACCATCTTTTTCACCTCCCAAATTTTCTGATTCAAAATACAGCTCCCAAGGGAAAGCAGTGAAAAGCAGTCGGGTTCAGAAGTGTTGGGTTCAATCAGCTCCCCCAATTGTCTGACCTTGGTCAAATCACTTCACTTCTTTGGAGCTCAATTTCCTCATCTATAAACTGGGATAGAAAGAAAGAAAAAAAAAGTATCCTAGATGACAAATTAAGTCCCTTCTACTTCTAAATATGATCTGTCCTATTAACCAAAGCAAAACAAAAACACTTAAACTTGACGAAAAAAATCAGAGGATTTCGCAGCCACAGCCGCGACCACCATAGCTTTCAGGTGTCGAGGCTTCATCTCGCTCTCTGTCCCCCAAGCCGAAAGAGAAGCGGGTCTTTAAGGAGAACTTTTTTTTTTTTTTTCAGAAAAACTGCTAGAACCAAGCAAACTGCCAGTAAATGCACTGGTGGTAAAGGCTCCACAAGCAGCTCCCTAGAAAAGCTGCTAGCAAAAGTGGGCTCTCTACTAGAGAGATCAAGAAACTTCATCACTACAAGCTGGATACTGTTGCTTTACATAAAATCAGAAGTTATCAAAAATCCCCCGAACTTCTGCTTCTTAAACTTCCTTTCCAGCATGTGCTGCAAGAAAATGCTCAGGATTTCAAAACATATGTGTGCTTTTTTTTTTTTCCTAAAGCAATTGGTGTTAAGTAACTTGCTCAAGGTTACATGGCCAGTTATTATTTCTGGGTGTGGTGCTAAGTATCTGACCCCGGATTCGATCCCCCAGGTCATCCCAACACTGCGGCCAGTGCTCTTACTCGCTCTGCTACCTGGCCGCCCCTCATAGGTATGCTTCTAGAGGTGCAGCAATTGGTGCCTTGAAGGATGCAAGTAAAGCTTATGTGGTTGGACTGTTTGAGGATACCAACCTATGTGCCATACACACCAAAAGTATCACAATCATGCCAAAAGATATCCAGCTAGCTCGCTGAGCATGGAGAATGTTAAATCCCACTATGACAGGGAAACATTCTTCATTTTCAAAACAGAAAAGAAACAAACAAACAAAATACCCTCTTCTTGCTGGTATACATAGTTCTGAACGTTAAATATCGCCCCCCTACCCCTACCATGGGTTCAAAAAATACCTATGTATATGCCTGCTAATGAGGAAAAAAATAGGGGTCATTGCCAAGTTGCTTTTGTTTTTCATTTGTGTGTGGATTTTAAATATAAATGCGAGGACATAAAACATCAATGCAGTTTTTTTTGTTGTTTTATTTTTTGGCCACAAGTTTCAACATTCAACTTCATAATAATTATAAATAAACCTGTTAAATTTTTGAGACAATGCCAGCATTTGGATATATTTCATTAAGTAAATTTCTTATTGAAGACAAGGAAATGGTGTTTGTAACATTTTTATCAAAAGGTCACTTCCATCCTTTCATTATACTTTTCCAAATGAGCTGACCTACAGGTAAGTAGAGGTTTTTAATGTTGTTTGTCTTCTGTGCTGTTCCTGTAAGTTTACTATTAAAATACATTAAACTAAAAATTAATAAATAAATCAGTGGTTTTGATTATGCTACCAATTCTACATTTCTAGAGGGAAGAGAGTATTATTACACTTTTAGAGTCTGGAGGACCCTTAAAGTTAAACATAGTCCAGCCCTCTTCTTTAATAGATGAGGAAATGAAAAACCCAGAGCAGTAAAATGATTTACTAAGGGCTATAAAACTAATTAGGTGTAAATATGATATTAAAATACTTGCCTTTGAATTTCTGGTTTAAAATTATTACCACTACATTATGAATCCTTTCTGATTCAATATATACACGTATTTTATAATGAAGAAGCATACAATGGCAAGAATCTCAGACAACAGCTGACAATCCCAGCTCCTAGTTTTAGCTCTCCCAGAGACCTGATGTTTGATCTATAGCAATTCATTCAGTTTTGCATCCTCAGATGTTGTTATGTTACTAAATAAAATAACAAGGTAAAAATAACAGTTGTTCCAATCCTAAGTATATGTACACTCTTTTTTTCTGCTTTTTGGAGAAAGGAAGGCAAGGAAATTGGGATTAAGTGACTTGCCCAAGGTCATACAGCTAGTTAGCTTTAAGTATCTGAAGCCAGATTTGAACTCAGGTTCTCCTGACTGCAGGGCCAGTGTTCTATTCACTGTGCCATCTAGCCACCCCTAATACTAAGTGTATGATATCTAAGAGTCTTAGTGTATTTTAAGGTATTAGACCTCAAAACTGTGGTGAATTTTAGCATATCCTGAATAGGGATATGAATTAAATTTTCAGGATTTCTAATGTACCAATTGACACATTATCAGTGAACTCATAGAGTACACAGGGACAAAGATTATTGTATGATACTGTATTGCATTGTATTATACTGTATTCTATTGTATTCTAATATTGCCAAATTAGGTAAAATTGTAATATCAGTGAATTTTCACTTTGCCTTTCTTTCCCCCTACACATCCTATCAAATCTCCATATACTTATTACACTTACATTTAATACATTGACTACATGGCCTTACACATTCCAGTTGGCCCCCATCATTCATTTTGCAGCTATCACATTTCCTTACCTATGTAACCACTGTAACATTCAAATTTATCCCTGTAGATTTCAAAGATACAGTTAGTATATTATCTGTTATATACTTTGTGATTTGATGCAATAATCTAAGCTAAAAATGTCATAGAGAGTGAAATGCTTTGCTTTTATAGACATATGCGTGAACTTGGAAAGTTGTAATTGGAGTATTTGGACATGATGTTAAATTGTAGGTCTGCCACTTTTTTAACCTATATGATGTATTGCTAAGCCCTTAACTTCTATGGGTCTCAGGTTCCCCATCTACTTAGAACAAGACTATAAAAGGAACTCTTGTTAGAATTAGGACACTTTCTCTGGAGTTGGTCTTTTGCTATAGCTGCTTCCGAGTAATTGTTTTGAAACAAAGTAAAGTATTGATTGATTTCCATGATTGGGGAATTGCTTGAAGATTGTAGATCATTGCAGATAGAGTTGAGTTATATATTGCTATTGGAAGAAATTTTCAACTTAATAACCTATAAAATGTCCAAAGGAAATGTTTCTGAGTCTTTTGTGGTCCATCCGTTATTGACTTTGTACTTTCTTTCCTTTGGAAAACCAGCAAGGTTGCAGGGCATGGATTTCACTTTCTCCTACTCCATGAAAAATGAATATCATCTACAAACACATAGCAGTGGGAAAATGTGCTTTCCTCGGTCAATATAAGATTGGACCTTGGATAGACTCTTGGGCTGCTATTGACCTCTTGTTTTCATCCTAGAGCACAGGTCAGAAACTAGGAATCCTGAGATTCCATATGTGGAAGTTTCATCTTTTATTGTTGAATGTTTGAATGGGAGGATGGCTGTCCTCTGGGATGTGATTTGTTTAAGTTTAAAGACCTGGCATTTAAAAATACTTTGAAGGACCAAACACATTTTTTGCATCAATTGATGCTTTGGTTCATCTATTAACAGCATAATGTTTCTTTTTTTTTTTTAAATCATCCTATAGTTGAAAGACTAAAGAAAGTCCATGCCAGAAGCATTGTTCAAACAATGCTGGCATTAGTTAAGTATGAAGTATCAGTTAATATCAGATAAGCAGTTCTACAAAGCTTCTTTGGCATCTGAAATACAAGGTATTTTATGTTTCCTATTTTTTGCATATACTCTTTTGAATCCTTTTATGACTTTTCCTAAGGTGGAGGAAATAAATAAAAATTGTACATATATAGCTATAGATATAGATATATAGGCACACATACACATATATGCATTCCTTTCTGTTTATATACATATATGTATACAGACAGAACTTGTCACATTGAAATATAGTTATCAAAATATTAATAACCTCTGTAAGTGATATCTTACAAGTAGCTTCTTCCTGAGCAGGGAAGTTTAGAGTACCTGGGTGGAACCTCAAATTATTAACTTGTCATTATGGACTTAACATACAAAAAAATGGTATAAAATGCAGAATTTTAAACTTATCAAATTTGTGGTCTCCACTGGTGGACAAGAAGAGGGCTGTTAACTTTAATTTAATGCATTAATCTAAAAGTGGGCAGTTAATATTTAATTCTGCCTGAAAATATTCTCAATGAATATATTTGTTAGATCATTATGATAGCTTCTCAGGCACCAGTAGAACTAATTCAAAAATTTAAGATATGGACTTTCATGAATGAACAAACAATCCCCAAAGTTTATTAGAAATTGTTTTAGTCCATATCCCAGAAGCACATGGTTTCACTCAAAATCGCATCTAATAATATAATATTGTATTTAAACCATCATATGAATCTAGGAAAACAGTGTGGTATAATAATGTGCCAAACCAGGAATCAAGAGACTAGTCTCAGTTCAACTGCTAATGCACCATCTGAAAATAGATAAATCACCATATAGATCTGAACTTAGGTTTCCTCATCTGTAAAATAATGTGATTGCTTTACATGGTTGTCAAAGTCCCTAGTAATTTTAAATTTATAATACTTTAAGTCTGTAAACTAAGAATCAATCAAATAACAATTATTTATTTAGCATCTACTGTGATGAATGATAAACTTATGATGGAAGAGAACATGCTTGATGAAGGTGTATTAAGAGAACAATAATATTATCTTAATATTTGATACAATCATGAACTTGAAACAAGGTGCTAAGTACCTGTTTGATTGCCAAGCAGCAGAGAAGATCTTCAAATCCCCATTACCATTACATATAGCAAAAAGTCCACGTTAATTCTCTCTGCCAACAAGATATCTCTCATACACATGTCAAAATAGTAGAAGGTTCTTTGAATGATGAAGAAAAGTCACCCCCTTCCCATTCAATAAACTTCAGAGGATCCTTACCCTCTCTTTGGATGCAAAGCCCTTCATAATCTAATCTCCTCCTGCTTTGCCAGTCTTTTCACATCTCATCTTCTTACACCCTCTTACTCTGTATGATCTCTGCTTATCTAACTATAGTGTTCTCCTCCCATTCCAACATCTCTTAAATCCATGGATTAAAAAAAACCTATCTCCTTTGTCTGGATTTCTCTCCATAATCTCTGTCACTTTGCTTTCCTGGCTTTTCAAGTCCCAGCTAAGTGCATATCCACTTCTACAAGAAGTTTTTCTTGATCCATCTTAAGACTAGTGTATTTCTATCTATGACCAAACAAGATATAGATAATATTATTAAATGCAAAATGCATAATTTGGATTACATTAAAATAAAAAGGTTTTGTAAAAATGAAGACAGTGTAACCAAGATTTAAAAGAAAGCAGAAAGTGGGGAAAAATTTTTACAACCAATATTTCTGATAAATTTCTCATTTTTCAAATATATACAGAACTGTGTCAAATTTATAAGAATATAATTCATTCCCCAATTGATACATGATCAAAGGATGTGAAAAGGCAGTTTTCAGACAAAGAAATCAAAGCTATCTATAGTTTTATGAGAAAAAATGCTCAAAATCCCTATTGATTAGAAAAATTCAAGTTAAACAAACCTTAGGTACCACCTCACACCTATCATATTGGCTCACATGACAAAAATGAAAATGATAATTGTTGGAGAAGATGTGGGAAAATTAAAACATTAATGCATTTTTGGTGGGGTCACAGACTGATCCAATCATTCTGGAGAACAATTTGAAACTATGTCCAAAAGGTAATCAAATTATTCATAACCTTTGATCCAGCAATACCACTACTATGTCTGGATCCCAAATAAATTATAAAAAAGAGAATAGAACAAACATACAAAAATATTTAGAGCAGCTCTTTTTGAGGTGGCAAAAATAAATGTAAAGTAAAGGAATATCCTTCAATTGGGGAATGGCTGAAGAAGTTGTAACAAATCAATATAATGAAAAATTACTGTTCTATAAGAAATGATGAACAGAGAGAATTCAGAAAAACCTACAAATACTTACGTGACCTGATGCTGAATGAAGTGAGAAGAACCAGGAGAACTTTATACACAGCAACATCAACATTGTGCAATGGAGACTATGATAGACTTAACTCTTCTCAGTGATACAATGATCCAAGATGATTCCAAAAGACTCATTATGGAAAATGCTAACCACAACCAGAGAAAGAAATATGGAGTCTGAATGCACATTAAAGCATACTATTTTCACTTTTGCTGTTGTTGTTTTTTTTTTGTTTCTCATGGTTTTTCCCTTTGTTCTGATTCTTCTTTCGCAACATAACTAAAGTGGAAATATGTTTAACATGAATGTATAGCCTATATCAGATTGATTGCTGTGTTGGGGAGGGAGAGGGAAGGGAGAAAAGGAGAAAAATTTGGAACTCAAAATTTTACAAAAATGAACATTGAGAACTGTCTTTGCATGTAACTAAGGGGAAAAGAGAGTATTAAGATATAAAACAGACTAGTGTCTTCCCATTGTTGATTACCTCCAATGTATGCTGTATATATCTTGTTTGTACACAGTTATTGTCATGTTGCCTCTCCCATTAGACAGTGCATTCCTTGAGAATAGGGACCATCTTTTGTTTTCTTTGTATAACCAGCACTAAGCAGAGTATTTATAGCATAGTAGTCAATTAAAATGTTTGTGGGTTTTTTTTTCTGACTAATATAAAAATCTGTATTTATCATTAGAATGTTTTAAGTACAAAGACTGACAGACTGAGATAATTATTAGAAAGAAATATTTCTCTTTTTAAAGGAATTCACCATGAAAAAAGGAAGACAGTAAAAGCAGTAGCTTAGCTCTAAAAATTAAAGTCGCCCCTGCTTCCTGGTTGACCTAAAACTTGAATTAATTTTAGGAGTTCTGAGCCAAGTGGTATTTTCTTCCTCCCAAGTTTCAAGTTTTGTTCTAAACTTAGAAACCTATAATTTTCAAGAGGGTTTTCGTGTTGGGGAAAAAATGATTTCTCAGAAGCAATTCTGAAGCAATTTTACTTGAGTAGTACTAAGACGCATGATATTTGCAGTTAAGAGGCAAAGCTCAGCACTCTTGTTCCCAAACTAAAATGTTGGATTCGACACTTTTTGCAACCCAGGTGATAATTACTGCATTCCTTCCTCTTTTTAGCAGATTTAATTCGACAGAACATAGTTAAGACAAGATAAACCAAAGTATGTTTGAGGAAAAATATGCTGTATTATTTCAGAGTCAGTAGATAACGTTTAAAATACCAGATTCTTTCTGAAGCCAATTAGATTAGTGTGGTATGGTTCAAAGAATCTTGGGTTAAGAGGTCTGGATCTTAGTCCCAAGACTTCCACTAACTGTGATCTCCTATTGGCCATGTAACCACTCTGGAACACATTTACCTTATCTACAAAGTGAAGAGGATAGGTAGATAATCTCTAAGGTCTCTTCTAAATTTAGCAATCTAAGTATCTACTAGACAGTATTTTTAAAATTATTGTCTCTAAAATAAAGAAAAAATGAATTCATAATAGCTGTTTAAGTTGTATTGAAAATTGACAAAATAAATCAAGAAAGAAAAGGTTAGTGTGAGATCCGTTCATTTGAGGGAGAGAAAGCTGTGACTTAATAACATCATTAGATTACTATGATGTGAATGGTCACTCACAGAATCAAAAAGTTGGTAGTGACTTCAAAGTCATTTGGTTTAATTTTCCACAATATTCAGTAATCTCTAGTTATCCTCACTGCAATACTGTCACATTCACATCTATTCCTAACTTTATCACACTCTCCACAATAGTTATTCCAAGCTTACCTTCTATCTTTCAGTCCCCAGTTCAACCCTTCCCCAATCATTTTCAGAAGATGACCTTATTTTCTGCTTTATTAAGGCTGAGGTCATTTGAATTTATTTCTTTTAATGTCCCTGTTTTATATCTATAAAATTTTCAGTGTACTCACTAATATCCCACTTCTTTCTATTCTAAGAGGACAAAGTAGGAGGAGGCTTATCAAAGTTAACTCCTCCAAATACCTCATTCCTTCCTGTTTCCTTCATAGCTTTACTCCCTTGATCATCTCCTCCCTTTATGAATTTTAAACCACTCTATCAGTTATGTCCTCATTTTACAGATTATAAATATGTTCATACCATCCCATTACTAAAAAATAAACACCTCTGACCCACTACCCCTTTAAATTATTGTCCAATTTGTCTTCCTCCCTTAATTGCCAAATGTCTACAAAGAGAAGTTCACATGTTCTGCTTACCATTACAGCCAATTTACTTCTCAATTCCTTTTAATTTGGTTTATAACCAAACACTCTGTTGTTCTCTCCTAGATTACACAAGATTTCATTGTTGATAAGCTATGTTCTCAATCTCCTTGACCTTCTTACAAAATTTAATGTCTTTTGTTATCTTATCTTTCACACATACATGGTTATTGCTGAGGTCTTTCAGTCTCCAAGTGTATGTATATGCATGTGTATATACATACAGATGTATATGTGTTTATAGACACCATACACATTTATGCATGCATGTATATTTACATCATAAATGTGTGTATAGCCCTTTGACTGATTCTTCACTCTTTTTACTTCTTAATACTCTGCCTGCCCCATTGTGAGTCACCACAACATTTCTCTCCTTTTTGTCTTTATTATATTGAAAAGATTACAGGCTCATTGTGTTAACAAGGAACTAAAAGGTTCTATCATGTTTTAACTAAATTAAAATAAAATATGAATTCCCAAAAGGGGTCATAGAGCTTCCACTTTGAAAGGGAGTAAAAGAACCCATGATATTATGAGCAACCCATTTCATTCATCAATAGCTCTGTTTTTTTTCCCACCTGCATATCTTATCCAGAGCAATGACAACTGAGTTAGCATCTCAAATTCAACATATGCACAAATGGATTTCATTACCTTCTTTCCATTCCCAACCCAGGTGTCCTTCAAACTTCCCTGTTTCTGTTGAAAGCACCACCAGCTTTTTAGTCAAATAGGTTCAGAACCTAATATTCATCTTACCCATTTTTCTACACTTGCCTCACAGATGCTAGCATCACAGTATCTTTCACATCCATCACCTTCTCTCATGCCACCACTTGGGTTCATTAACTTTAAGACTTATTTCCTGAAATATTAAAGTAACCTCTGAGTTTTCTCCCTATTTCCAAACTTTTCATTTCAATGTATCCTTCACACAATAGCAAAAAATAAAAATAAAAAAGCCTCCTAAAACCTGTGCTTAACAATGTGATGTCCCTGCTCAGGAAAATTTAGTGAATAATAGGCATAACTCCCAAAGACATCATTAATAAGATGAAAATTACCATATGCACTAAAAATTTTATAATAGCACTATAGCAATGAATTGGAAGCAGAATAAATACCCATCTATTTAGGAATGGGTAAGAAAATTATGTTATCTGGTTACAAAATAATATTACCATGCTATAAGAAATGATGGGCATGATAAATACATAGGAGCATGGAACAACTTTCATTAACTGATTTAGAGTAAAATAAGCATAAGCATAAGCAAACTACATTGTCAATGGAAAGAATTACAACCACAAATGTATTGAAAGTGAATGTTGTAAAATTATATAGAACAGGCAGAACCAAGATGGCAGAATAAAAAGACAAATTTGGCATAGGCTCCAGCTTCAACCATCTCAAATACCTATAAAATATATGACTCTAAACACTATTTTTAAAGCAATTGGGGTTAAGTAACTTGCTCAAGGTTACACGGCCAGGTGTTTCTGGGTGCGTGCTAAGTGTCTGAGCCCGGATTTGATCCCCAGATCATCCTGACACTGGGGCCGGTGCTCTTACTCTCTGTGCTACCTGGCCGCCGCAAAATCTACATAAATTTTAAAGCTACAGAACCCACAAAGAGACAGAGAGAAACAAATCTCCTCCTGAAGGCAGCCTGCAGGGCTACAAGAAAGGCCTGTCACAGATCACTGGGATCTGAATGCAGTCCCCAGTGAGTTGTGGTTCTGGCCCCAGAGCAGCCCTAAATAGCACCCAGATTGGCCAAAGCAGACTTCAGAAGAGCTTGTCAAAAGCAGATGTGATGCTTTCCAGACTGCTCAACCCATAAATGTCAAAGAGAAAATAAAAGGTCAGTCGGGAACTCTATTGTAAGAGTGAAGGAACAGTGCAGTCCAGGCTCTATGCCCAGGGCTAGAAGCTGCAGAGGTGCAGCAGTGCATCTGGCCTGCTTTCAGAGACCCTGACTTATAGATTGTAGGGGGACCAAGAGACCATTCAGAGGTTAATTGCTCTTGCTTTGACATGCCTGGATCTGGATCGTGGTCTTGGGTGGTGAACCTGGGATGTGAGGCCTGTAAACTGGAGCTTGTGAGGGATATAGAGAGGGCACCCAACTAAGAGCTCTGGGAGCTCTGAAAACCCTAGCAATTTGGGAAAAAGCTTTCTCCATACGGTAAACAGAGTTTGACCATAGCAAAGAGCTCATAAGCCAAGTAATTTGCAAAATGAGAAAGTGCAGACCATACAGATCAAACCACACGATACTTGTTGGGGGACAAAAAGGATCAAAGCATGGGACTGGAGGAGGACAACAAAGTCATAATTCCTGCATCAAAAGCTTCCAGGAAAAATATGAGCTAGTCACAGGCCATGGAGGTGTTCAAGAAGGATCTTGAAAATCAAGTAAGAGAAGTAGAGGAAAAACTGGGAAGAGAAATGAGAATGATGTAAGAAAACAATTAAAAGAGAGTCAACAGCCTGGTAAAGGAGAGCCAAATACATTCTGAAGAAAATAACACCTTAAAAAGCAGACTAATGGCAGGGCGGAGTCAAGATGGTGGAATTGAAGCAGAACCTATGCTGGGCTCCAGGTTCCACTTTCCCCAATTCATGAAAAAGGAGACTCTAAACAAACTTTGGAGCTGCAGAACCCACAAAATAACCCAGAGAAGCTAACCTCCTGCAAAGGACAGCCCGGCAGGCAGGCAGGAAGTGGACAGCGCAGCCCTCCGGGAGCCAAGCCCAGCCCCACACCTAGGGGCTTTAGACGCAGGGTGGGCTTGAGCAGCCATCAGCCAGAGGGACTCCAGATCAGCAGCAGCTGTGGCTGATTCTCGATTTATCAACACATAGATGCAAAGGACAAAGTGAGAAGTCATTGCAGTCTGGACTTTGGGACCCAGTAATTGGGAGTACGAGCTTTTGCCCCCAGGGCAAGAAGCCATTGAGATGCTGGCAGCGCCAGCCAGTGCCACGTGGCAGCTTCAGCTCCTAGACTGCAGAGTGTAGGGGGACCAAGCACCAGTCTGAGGGATAATCACTCTTGCTTTAACCTGCTTGAATCTGGATTGCAGTCTACGGTGGAGTTCCTGGGGTGTGTGTCCAGCTTGCAAGAGCATGTGGAGAACTCAGTGGACGCACCCATCTAATACCTCCAGCAGGTGAGAAAATCCCAGCATTTGGGATGAAAGCTCCCCTGTCTGGTAGCAGAGTCCTACTGTGGGAAAAAGCCCAGGGGTCAAGAGACTGAGGGGTGACATGACCAGGAAAGGGAAAGAAAGCAGACAGAAGACTCCAACATTAGACTCCTATTTTGGGGACAAAAGGGAGCAAAGCTTGGGACAGGAGGAAGACAGTGAAGTCACAACTCCTGCACCAAAAGCTTCAAAGGAAAATGTGAGCTGGTTACAGGCCATAGAGAACCTTAAGAAGCAGATAAGGGAAGTGGAGGAAACATTGGAAAGATAAAAGAGAACAATGCAAGATAATTACGAAATGAGAGTCAACAGCCTGACTGAGGAAAATAGCACCTTAAAAAAATAGACTAACTCAAATGGCAAAAGAGGCTCAAAAAGGCAATGAGGAGAAGAATGCCATAAATAGCCGAATTTGCCAGATGGAAAAAGAATCTCAAAAGCTCAATGAAGAGAATCATTGCTTCAGATTTAGATTGGAGCAAATGGAAGCTAATGATTTATGAGAAATCAAGATGCTCTTAAACAGATCCAAACAAGTGAAAGAATAGAAGGCAATGTCAAATATCTCATGGGAAAAACCACTGACCTGGAAAATAGATCCAGGAGAGATAATTTAAAAATTTTTGGACTACCTGAAAGCCATGATCAAAGTAAGAAACTAGAAATCATCCTCCAGGAAGTTCGCAAAGAAAACTGCCCTGATGTTTTAGAATCAGAGGGAAAAATAGAGATTGAAAGAATCCACCGATCACCTCCTGAAAAAGATCCCAAAAAGAAAACTCATAGGAATATTATAGCCAGGTCCTGGAATTCCCAGATTAAGGAGAGAATATTACAAGCAGGGAGGAAGAAACAATTTGAACATTATAGAAACACAATCAGAATCACCCAGGATCTGGCAGCTTCTACACTGAGGGCTTGAAGGGCTTGGAAAATGATATTCCAGAGGGCAAAGGAACTAGGATTAAAACCAAGAATCACCTACCCAGAAAAACTGAATATCATGTTTCATGGGAAAATATGGTCATTCGGTGGAATAAAGGACTTTCAAGCATTGTTACTGAAAAAAAACAGAGTTGAATAGGAAATTTGACATTCAAAAACAAGAAGCAAGAGAAGAATGAGAAGGTAAACAGGGAAAAGAAATCATAAGAAACTTATCAAAGTTGAACTATTAAGATTCCTACATGGAAAAACAATAATTGTAACTTATGAAACTTTTCTCAGTAGTCGAAGGGAATAGATAGATAGACAGATAGATAGATAGATAGATAGATAGATAGATAGATAGATAGATAGATAGATATAGACATAGATATAGACATATATGTATGTATATAGATATATATGTATGTCTATATATGAGGATATATGGGTATATGAATACATATGTGAATGTGTGTATATATGTTTACAGGTATACATAGATAGAGGGCACATTACCAATTAAACAGGAAGGAATGATACTTAAAAGGTGAAATTAAGAGGTGAGAGATGAATATAATGAGAGGAGATGGGGAGAGACAGAATGGGTAAACTCTCTCATATAGAAGAGTTAAGGGAACCTGGTTACAATGGAGGGGAAAAATAGTAAGGCAAAAGGGAATGGGTCAACCTTATTCCCATTGAATTTTGCTTGAGAAAAGAATGAAATACACACTAAATAGGGTATCTCACCCTCCAGGAGAGTGGGGGGGGAGGGCATAAGAGAGGGGATGATGGAAAGGAGGGCAGGCTCGGGGGTGGGAAGTTGGCAGCATCCACTTTTGAAAAGGGACGGGATCAAATTAGAGAATAGAATAATTGGGAGGTGGGATAGGTGGGATTGAAATTTAGTCAGTCTTTTACAATATACCTACTATGTTATTGTTTTGCATTAGCCACACATGTACAACTTATACTGAACTACTTATCTTCCCAGTAAGGGTGGGAGACAAGGGAGGAAGGGAATGAATCTGGAATTCAAAGTTTTAAAATCAAATACTCAAATATATATATATATATATATATATATATATATATATGTATGTATATACTATTATTAATATTATTTTACATGTAATAGGGAAATAAGATATATAGGCACTGGGCCATAGAGATCCACTGGACAAGTCAAAAGGTGTATGGGAGAAAATATGGGAGAGAGCAGATTGGAGGAGGGGATATCCTGTGGGACTGCTATTTTTGGGCGATTGGTAGGGGAAAAATGGGGAGAAATCTTGTAACTCAAAATCTGGCAGAAATGAATGATGTGAATGAGAAGTTAAAGCTTTAAAAAAAAAACAACGATTAAAAAAAGCATACTAACTCAAATGGCAAAAAAGGCCCAAAAAGCCAATGAGGAGAATGCCTTAACAAAATCTAATTTGCCAGGTGGGAAATGAATTTCAAAAACTCACTGTAGAGAATAACTCCTTCAAAATTAGATTGGAGCAATTGGAATCTAATGAATTTATGTGCAATAGTGGTACTATAAAACAGATCCAAACAAAAGAAAAAAATGACGGCAATGTGAAATATCTCATTTGAAAAACCACTGCCCTGGACAATAGATACAGGAGAGATAATTTAAAAATTATTTGAGTACCTGAAAATGATGACTAAAAAAAGAGACTAGAAATCATCCTTCAAGAAATTTTCAAGGAAAATTGGCCTGACATTCTAGAACCAGAGGGCAAAATAGAAATTGAAAGAATTCACCTACAACTCCTGAAAAGTATCCCCAAAAGAAAACTCCTAGCAATATCATAGCCAAATCCTAGAGTTCCCAGATAAAGGAGAAAATATTAAAGCAGCCAGGAAGGAACAATTTTGCTATTGTGGAAACACAATCAGGATAACACAGGATCTAGCAGCTTCTCCATGAAGGGATCAAAGGGCTTGGAATATGATATCCTGGAGGTCAAAGGAGCTAGGATTAAAACCAAGAATCACCTACCCAGGAAAACTGAGTATAATGCTTCAGGGAAAAATAGGGTAATTCCGTGAAATAAAGGGCTTTCAGGAATTCTGTATGAAAAAACCAGAGCTGAACACAAAATTTGATTTTCAATTACAAGAAGTATGATAAGGTAAACAGGAAAAAATAAATCATAAGGAACTTATTAGATTTGACTATTTATATCCCTACATGGAAAAATGATAATTGTAACTCATGAGGCTTTTCTCAATATGAGGATATTTGAAGGGAATGTATATGTATTTATGTATGTATACATATATATGTATAGGAAGGTGTATGTGTACATAAATATATGTTTGATTGTGTGCATATATGTGTACATGTATACATAGACAGAGGACACAAGATGATTTGAATAGTAAAAGATGATATCTAAAAAAATAAAATTAAGAAGTGAGAGAGGAATATATTGGGAGAAGGAGAAAGGGAAGGATATGTTAGGGTAAATTATCTCATATAAAAGAGGCAATGGAACACTGTTACAATGGAGGGGAAGAGCAGGAAGATGAAAGGAAATGTGACAACCTTACTCTCTTTGAATTTGGCTTAAGGCATTAATGACATACACATTCAATTGGGTATCTTACCTTACACAAAAGCAGTGGGAAATTGCATGGGGGGGGGAATAGAAGGGATGGAAGATTGGGGGAGATGGTAGTTAGAAGCAAACACTTTTGAAAAGGGTCAAGATGAAAGGAGAAAATAGAATAAGTGAGGGGCAAGATAGGATGGATGGAAATGTACTTAGTCTTTCACAATATAACCACCATGGAAATGTTTTTGTAGCTACATACATACAACCTATGTTGAATTGCTTGTCTTCCTAGTGGGGGTGGGTGAGGAGGGATGAAGGGAAAGACTCTGGAACTCAAAGTTTCAAAACACAAATGTTAATGCATGTTACATGCAACTGGGAAATAAGATATACAGGCAGTGGTGTATAGAAATCCATCTTGTCCAACTAGAGAGGTAGAGGGGCATGGGGGAGGATATAAGAAAAGAGATAGGGGAAAGGGGTATTCAGTAGGCTCACTATTTTGGGGTGGGGTGGCGGGAAGATGGGGAGAAAAATGTGTAACTCAAAATATTGTGGAAAGTAATGTTGAAAATTAAAATTAATAAATAAATTGGAAAAAATTATAAAGAACAAACCTGTCACCAAAGATATAAGAAGATTTCTCATCAACTCACACCTGGATTTTTTCAATATGCTACTGAGAGTTTTTATCTGCCTCAAGTTTATCTCCAATCCAATTCATCTATCCTTCAGATACTAAAGTGATTTTATCCAAAAGTACAGGTCCAGTCATGTCACACAACTACTCAATAAACTTCAGCAGTTTCTTAATGCTCCTGGGATCAAATACAAAATTTTCTGTTTGGCCTTTGAAATTCCTCATAAGCTAGCCCACTCCTATCCTTTCAGTGTTCTTATACCTTACTCTCCACCTTATGCTCTTAGATCCAGTGACACTAGCCTCCTGGCTCTTCCATGAATAAGTCACTTCATCTCTCAGATCTGGATATATTTTTCTGGATGTCTTCCAAGACTAGCGTTCTCCATCCTCTCATCATCTGACTACTAACCTCTTTGGTTCCCTTTAAATCCCAAATAAAATCACACCTCCTACTGGAAACCTTCCTCAATTACTCCTAATTCCAGTGAATTCTATATTTTATTTCCTACTTATCATATATATATATGTATGTATGTATGTATGTATGTATGTATGTATATATTGTAATGGGAATGTAGATTTTTAAGGTCTTCCCTGCCCCTAGGCAAAAGTGCACCTGGAGCTTGGGGTGGAAGGCTTGTTTTTCAGTAGATACTTCTTGATTAGCCAGTGAATCAATAAGGGTGTTACATTCTCTGAGCCAGAAGAAGGCTATATAAGCCCTGATGTGTAGCTTTCTTTTGGGGCTCACTTTGAGAAGTGTTCTGTGATTTGATCTGAATTCTGGGAAGCCGTTGTTGAGAGTCCCCCGGCTTTGAAAAACCCAGATGTGGAAACCCAGATGTTGACTGGGTATGGATGTAATGGTTGGACAGTTTGGAAAACTATCTACTTGATCTGTTTCTCTGACTTGATAATTCTGTCTGTATATTCTGAAGTTCGGAGTGCTGACCTTCTTCCCCTGAAGTAGGTAAACGATACACATTTGACTGATTAAAGTAAGCTTGTTAACCCATTTTGAGTTGCTTTCCTTTAACAAAGCAGATCCAAGAACCTGTGTTGTCAGACACCCTGGTGCTTGCTGCTACATATATATAGCCTGCTTTATTTTCATGTTGTCTCTCCCATTATATAGTAAGCTCTTTGAGGGCAGGGGTTTTCTTTTACTTCTTTTTGTATCCCCAGCACTTAGCACAGTGCCTTGCGCATATTGGGTGCTTAATAAATGTTCATTGATTGATTTGTTGAAATGTTATCTCCTCTCCCACCCACCCCTGTCCCGTGAAATATTCTCTGTCTTCTCCCACGTGGAAGTCATCTATCTATCCGTCCTCTAACACCACATTAAAGAACTTAGCTTGAACACCTGCTTCACATTTATCATATTCTCTCTTGTATCATAGTCATTTGTATAATCTAATTATAAGTTCCTTGAGAATCTGTTTTGTATCTATTTTTATATCCTTACCGATTAGTTCAAGGTACATAGGAAGAACATAGAGTAAAAGCCTACTTAATATGAGCCTGCTGAATTGTATAGAGGGATCTCCTCTGCAAACCTCCTGACAGCTGGTTGTACAACTTCTACTTGAAGACTTATGACAAGAACCCCAAGGTCCCCCTCCCCCCACAGAAAGGAGTCCTCTCTTTAACATAACGAATACCTGGACTCGGGACTTCCAACTGAAACAAAAAAGAGCAACTTAATAGACATTATCTGCGACGATGAGAAACTATTCTCTCTCTCTTTCTCTCTCTCTTCCTCCCCCCTCTCTCTGTCTCTGTCTCTCTCTCTGTCTGTCTTTCTCTGTCTGTCTACATATATGAGATATATTCTTATACACACATACTTACACATACATGTTTATATACATATGTACCTACACGTATGTATATATACATAGACATGCATATATACACACATGCATTGCATGTGTGTATATACGTATGTGCGTATATGTATCATAAGTCCATAAGGTATGTGTTACAACTGAATTTATTACAAGACATGTGAACATGCATGTGGAATTTCAGATGCAAGAAGTTCACAATTCAAATAGAAGCTTGCATATTTATGAAAGTACAACAAAGGTAGGAGCAGGAATAGTAATCTTCTCCTAAATAGGAGCAGCATGGGAGGAGAGAAAGAGCAATGTAGGTCAGGAAAGGACTAATTTCCTCCCAAAAGGGAGTAGAAATCATGAATAAGTAAAGCCACATTCTTTCCCCTTGGAAGTTGTTAAACTATGAAGATATGATGGTCTGCTTTTCTACGAGGGTCCCAGCTGCAGAAATTTTATCAAGTTCATCCAAACTGATTGACACCTGCCATGACTCCCAAAGATACAGAGGGAGTCAAGCTTCAAATGCAAACAACAAATTTTATCAGCTGGGGGAGTCGGGGGAACCTTCATCTTTGCCATGTTCAGGGCCTCTTGCATTCTCTAGGTCCAGTGTTTCTGGAAATTATGGCAATTTAATGAAACAAGTTCAGGGGGGCCCTTAGCCCTTAACTTTTAAAATTATACTTTTTATCAAATCTGAGATATTGAAATATGAATAGTACTCTGTCAACTGGAGAGAACCAGCCTCTAACCTGTGGGTGAATAGAAAAAAAGAGAGCAGGTTAGAGACAGGAGAGTCAGGAATCAAACAGAAGTCTAATTTTAAAGTAAGTGAAATTACTTGCAAGAAAGGACACGTGTTGGAGGCCCACCCTTAGTGTGGGATATTACTTAATCTAAGCCAGAGGTGGAGAACCTTCAGGCTCAAGGCCACACGTGACCTTTTTGATCCTCAAGTGCAAACTTTTGACTGCATCCAAACTTCACCAAGCAAATTCCCTTAACAAAAAGATTTGTTCTGTAAAACTTGGACTCAGTCAACATATCCCAGGACCTAGAAGGTCACATATGGCCTTGAGCCTGCAGGTTCCCTACCCCTGAGGCAGATCTCAATACTTATACCTATAGCTACACAGTGAGCTATAGCCTTGACCAAAAAGGGGTACTACAACAACACAAGTTTGATTCATAGCTGGACTTCATGACTGCAGCATGGGTATTTGTCCAAGCTTATCTGATACTTGTCTAAGCTCAAAGAACACCTGGTGCTGATCAAAGCAGTACAATAATTTTGTGATTTTGCCAGAATTCAAAATCATACAGAGGGTGAGTGCAAAAGATCTTTTTTTAAGCCAAGCTCAGGGCACAGCTTGCTTTCTGGGCCTTGGCTCTGGAAAACATGGTGTCTCCTAATATCTTGACTATTCTATTCTTGACATTAAAGATATGCCAGGTAGCACATCATTTTCCACTTAGGTTTCTGGCATTTGAACTCCATCCACAAATCATCAAAGATCCTTATTTTTCTCCATACTCTATGTCTTAGCATTTGTTCATCCTTATGCCTGAGGGAGGGATTAGTTGTGAAACAGATACTAAAGCAATAACATTCCTATATTATAGAAGAGAAAAGGTGAAACTGAAAGCAGTTATATAACTTGTTCAGCTAAAGGTAAACACTGGAGATGAGATATGAATGCAAGTTTATCTTGACTCCACGTCTCACATTTTTCCTATTATTTCATGCTGCTTCTGTCTGATACCATGTTACTTTGCTCAAAATCCTTCCTAATATAGAACCTCAATTTGCTTCTTTATGACTTTAAGACCATGGACATATTTCTTCCCTCTGGATATACACAAAATAAATATAATTCTCCCAGATATAAATCTAGCATATACAGGATGTACCAAAAGTCTCAGTGAAGATTAAGTTACTTTAAAAGTGCATCAAGACTACACCCTGTATTTGAGGGCTATAGTCATATATACATCCCCTCAAGTATGAATTTTCTGGGTCAGTTGCTGCAGTTACATCAACTTCCTCTTCTGTTATCATGTGTAGATCCTATATCTTTCTTTGGATATACTCTATTTGGTCAATATTCTTCTACATTTTTGTTTAATACCACAGAGGTTCTTTAATAAGGAGTTTGCACATTACAATGTAGGCAATAGGATGCCACTGGATGTTTTTAAGCTGGTGGGCAAAATGATTAAAACTGTCTATTAGGAATATTTTTTCCCCTAGAAGGTATGCAAATTGGAGGACACAGGAGGCATGAAATCCAGTTTGATAGAAGGTTGTTTTGATCATACAGACAATACAGTAATGAAGCCTCAAATTCCAGTAGTGGAACTATGATGGAGATGAGTGGAGCAATATTATAGAGATATAATTCAACCCTGGGATATAATTCAACTAAATCTTAGAGACTTGAACTTATTTAAAGCAGATAGTAGATCTCTTATTGCCTCCTGACTTCTTATTGCCTTCAATTCTTAAACATTTTTGTTCTCTCCCTTTTCATGCTGAAGATCAATCTCTTTGACAGATAAAAATGGAAATGAAATGAGTTGAGGGATTCTAATTTCTTTCTGTCACCTATGAATATTATGCAATTTGCTTCAAACACTGAAATGATATCTTCCTAGTTTTTCTTCTTGTTCCAGATAGCTTTAAAAAGAACATTTGCTTTAGTCTTAGCAGTTTTACACAAGCCCCCAAATCATTCTGGACTTAAGAATTCTTAACATTCTTATATATTTGTGTACAGTTATGTATTCATACTTGAAGTTATAATTCTATTCCCATTCTTTTTTTAACATTCCATCTGAAGATATGAATTAACTTATTGGAGGATATTAACATCCTTCAATAACTTTCAGAGTTAAAAAAATCCAGCAGGAGTTTATTTTATTATAATCACTACTACTAGGATGATAACAGTGGCTGCAACTACAACTAGTACCACCTTGACAAAGAAGTATTACAGCAAGACCAAAAAGAACAAGAAAAGCAACAAGAAGAAAAAATAAGAGCAAGAAGAAGTGAATTTAAGAGTGCCTTTAAAGAGAAGGACTTCTAGGTCATGTGATCATTATGATAGAGGACTAGACGTTTTCCCTGATCCCCACAATTTCTTAAATCTCTTCAAAATGGGAATTATACATCCAAGATAAATCATTCCCTTTTCACTTCATGGTCTAAAGAACCAAAACCAGAAAAAACATGAAAACTCCATGAATTGGTGCCTATGTAGTCCACTACACATCTACACAAATTATTGCAAAACTAAACAAAGTAATCTTCTAGCTTAAAAAAGAAAACAACGTGGAACCTCATCCCCATCCCTATTGTCACAAAGATTCAAACTCCAAAGTATAGTCATTTGTTCAGACTGTGATAGCCAGATAGCCAGCACTCTGTGCTACAACAGCGCTATGCAAGAGAGATGAAGAACAGAGGGAAACTGAGTAGATATATGTCTGACTTTGTAATACAGTTCAACCCTTTATAAATCCTCCTCCTTCCACAGCAAATATTATTTACTACATCTATATTTATATCCATATGCTATGTATTTATATTGTTTTCTTATGGTTGGCTCAGAAAAAGCTATCTCTTTGGGGTGGGGAGAGGAGACAAACACATCTCAAAGCAATAGGAGACACCCTGGTACACTGGAAAGATACTTAGTCTGAGGACTTAGTTTCAAAATCTGTTTTTTGTCACTTCTGACTGGTGATTTGGAAATAGATGTAAAAAGGCAACCATAATAAAATGACAGATAAATTTATCATTAAAAGACACATAGATGATACATGAGAAATAAATTCAGATGATATATAGATAGAAATATAGATACACACATAGATGGATAGAGAGAGAGAGATGATAGATAGATAGATAGATAGATAGATAGATAGATAGATAGATAGATAGATAGATAGATAGATAGACAGATAGATAGGAATTCTTTTATTGTAGTTGGTTCAAAGAATGCTATTATTTTGGGAGGAGAGAGCAAACAAACATTAGGAGGGATTCGGTTGCAGTGGAAAGATTTGTAGTCTAAGAACCTGAGTTTAAATATTATTTCTGACACCTGTTATCTATGTAAACTTTGGCAAATCATTTCTTCTTTTAGACCGATCATTTTTTTATTAAGTACTTAATATCAACTAATTATTATGGCTACAAAGAAAGGTAAAAACAATGAGATTTTATTCTCAAGGAGATCCTCAAGAAGTTAATTTGAATGATGGAGAAAACAAAAATAGTTAGCTATATACTATATCTTTCTATATACTATCTATCATCAAGTATGTATGCATCACTTAGTTATATATATATTTCATTTCATTTATCTCTATCTCTTTCACTATTACTATCACATTCTATGTAAATGTATTTCTATATCTTACTATATCTTTATAAATTTATATGCTATGATATATGTATGCATATTATAATGTGTATACATTTGTGTGTATGTGTATGCATACATGAAGATATAAATATATACATATATATGCCAGTATACATATGTGTGCATGACACATTAACCTAATTTTATAATGGTGAAATAGAAAGGTATATTATTTCCTAGGCTGAATTGCTACTATTCCTGAAATGAATATTAGGTATGTTCTGATTTGAGTTCAAATAGAACAACGTTTTGGTATATCTGCAAAGGGGAAAAAATTTTGAATATAGCTAAAAGTTCATTTAGAAAGAGTAAAAAAAAGTCTTTGTGTATTTGTGTTTACATATAAATCATAAACTAATAGCTTGACTTATAATATGAGAATATTATTTGACATTACCAGTAGAGAGATCCTTCTCTGGCCTGAGGAACATAATTTATAGATTTGGATTTAATCACTTCATTTTATAAGACACCAGCTGAGCCTAGAGATGAGTCAGCTATGGAGTACGACATTAAAAGGCAATTGTCTAAGAATAAACCAACAAGCTTTGAAGTAATTACGTTGTTCATTGTTTAGGTAAATGAGGATGGTTTCTGAATGCAATAAAACATCACTGAGCATATGAGTTTAAGGTCCCATTAAATCTACATTAACTACTTAGTGATGGATATTGTCGAAGCATGAGTATGCTTATTGAAATTTCAAGGAATGTAAGCATGGTATACTTCTGAGATTCTAAGGTCAGTGGAATATTTGCTTTTGAATGAAAGATATCTTAAATTTAACCAAAATGTTCAAAAGCATTTTTTCCTTTAGACCCTAGATGATTTTTGTTTTATTCAATGTTAATTATAATTTATTAAATATATTGTGAAATTGAAAAATCTTATTTACCTGTGGGTTAAACCCAGTTCAGGACTACCTCTCACAAGTACATAGCAATGAGATAGGAAAATTGTACAAATGGATGAAATCTACAGATTGGAATTCCTTTGTGAGGAAGGATTAACTCTTCTTTATCTTTCCATCTTCCTTGGTGTGCATAAGTGTACCTATCACATCAGTGAAGAACAGCTTAAATTTTGAAGGGATAGAAGAATGAAGCATTTATTAAACACTTATTATGTGCAAAGCACTAAGTTACATGATGGGGATTTAAACAGAAAACTAAGAGAGTTTTTGCTCTCAAGCAGCTCACATTTTATTGGTAGAGACAACAAATATGGAAGGTTTCACCTGAAAATCAGATGGGAAGGTCTTATTGTCCTTAGGGTGCTTTGGAAAAAATAGATGGAAATGTCTCTTTTAGAATATCATTTTCAAGGGTGGCCGGGTAGTGCAGTGAGTAAGAGCACTGTCCCCAGGGTTGGGAGACCTGGGATCAATTCCGGCCTCAGATACTCAGCACCCACACAAAAATAACTGGCCGTGTAACCTTGAGCAAGTTACTTAACCCCGATTGCTTAAAAAAATATATATCATTTCCACTGATAAAAATTTCACCAATTTCTGATATTGAATAATTTGACAGTGCCAACAAGGACTTTGGATACAAAATCTTTCATTTCTGGAAAACTGTTCAAATATGAAAAACTCATTTTATGCAAAAAAATTGTCATTATCCTTTCCTTCTCTTTTCTACCTACAATGGTAGTTCTGATTACATAAAAAATAGCAAAAGGCATAGCAGTGAAGAGGCACCAAAACTGGTAGTTTTCCAAGGACATGTTCAAAGATTATATGAAAATTCAAGAAGAAAATATTAGAAACTAAGAGAGCAATATAACTGTTCATGTTTGTCACATCAATCTGTATCTGGGACACTTCTTCCCCTATCAATACCACTGAAGCCTCCCCAAGCATAAAATGGACAAACTGATAGACAGATAGTGCTTCCCCTGCCAAACCTCAACTTCTTACCCTAGAGTTAAAGAGAGTCTAAAGCCTTTTTAGGAAAAAATGCATTAAGAAAAGCTTAAGTGGCAGAGCCAATATTGCAGAGTAAAAGCAGAAACTTGCTTGAGTTCCCACTCCAACAACAGTCAGGGTTGGGCAGCCCCAAACAGCAGCCTAGATCAGACAGAGCAGACTTCAGGAGACTGAATCACCAGAAGCTGTGGCAGGTTTACAAACTTTTCAACCCATTAACTCCAAAGAGAAAGTAAAAGGTCAGTGGGGATCCCTGTTAATCCAGGGTAAGCAAAGAACTAGTTTTGGCCCCTGTCCCCAGGGTAAGAGGTACAGGAGGCTTAATGGCTGCAGCTACTGTCACCTGGCTACCTCTGGAGCTCCTGGCCTGCAGATCATAGGGGAACCAAGTGACCATTCAGTGGGTAATCATGCTTGCTTTGACCTTCTTGGGTTACAGACTTGGGTGGTGGTCCTGGGGTGAGGAACACCAGTTTGCCAGAGCTTGTGGTGTCTATAGAAAGGTTGCCTTCCTCATAGCTCTAACAACTGTGAAAACCTCTGCAATTTGGGACACAACTGTCTCCATTCGAGAAGCAGAGTTATACTGTGGCAAAAAGCTCAAAAATCAAGTAACTGGATGGCAAGATGAGAAAACAGAGGAAGTACAATCATACAATAGAAACTTTTTGGGGAGGACAAAGAGGATGAAAACATAGAACCAGAAGAAGGCAACAAAGTCAACACTCCTGCATCAAAAGCTTCCAAGAAAAATATAAGTTGGTCGCAGGCCATAGAGAAGCTCAAGAAAGATTTTGAAAATCAAGTAAGAGAAGTGGAGGGTAAATTGGGAAGAGAAATTATA
The DNA here is from genome assembly GCF_028583685.1 of Petaurus breviceps papuanus. NCBI lineage: Eukaryota > Metazoa > Chordata > Mammalia > Diprotodontia > Petauridae > Petaurus > Petaurus breviceps. Next base: position 3,838,194 of record NW_027187314.1, on the reverse strand, counting down.
ATGATGCCATAAAATAATGAAAAGCAAGTCAACAGCCTAACTAAAGAAAATAATACCTTAAAAATAAACTAACTAAAATACAAAAGAGGCCCAAAAAGCCAATGAGGAGAAGAATGCCTTAAAAAATCGAATTTGCCAAATGGAAAAAAGAATTTCAAAAACTCACTGAAGAGAGTAACTCCTTCAAAATTAGATTGGAGCAAATTGAAGCTAATGACTTTATGAGAAATCAAGACACTATAGAACAGATCCAAACAAATGAAAAAATATAAGGCAATGGGAAATATCTCATTGGAAAAACCACTGAGCTAAAAAATAGATACAGGGGAAATAATTTAAAAATTATTGGACTACCTGAAAGCCATGATACAAAAAGAGCCTAGAAATTATCCATCAAGAAATTATCAAGGAGGGGTGGCCAGGTGGCTCAGCAAGTAAAGATCACCAGCTCCAGTGTCAGGATGACCTGGGGATCAAATCCAGGCTCACATACTTAGCACCACACCCAGAAATAACTGACCATGTGAATTTGAGCAAGTTACTTAACCCCAATTGTTTTAAAAATGAATAAATAAATAAAATAAAATAAATTATCAAGGAAAATTGCCCTGATATTTTAGAACAAGAGAGCAAAATAGAAATTGAAAGAATTCATCAATCACCTCTTTAAAAAAATCCCAAAAACAAAACTCATTGGAATATTGTACCAAATTCTAGAGTTCCCATTTCAAGGAGAAAATATTACAAGCAGCCAGGAAGAAACAATTTGAGTTCTGTGGAAAAACAATCAGGATAACAAAAGATCTAGCAGCTTCTACATTAAGGGATCAAATGGCTTCTAATGTGATATTCCACAGGTCAAAGGAGCCAGGATTAAAGCCAAGAATCACCTACCCAGGAATACTGAGTATAATGCTTCAGGGGAAATTTGGTCATTCAATGAAATAGAGGACTTTAAAGCATTCTTTTTTTTCTAGACTTTATTTTATTGGGGGGAAGGAGATGGACACAGGGTTCAGGCTACAGAGCCACTGCCTCAGGCATTGTCCTCAGCCATGGGTGCATGAATAGCAGTGGCCAGGCTGGGCCAGCTCAGGCATTTGGCATCCTATCATCTGGCCCTGGGCAGGGTCTCTATGCCCCAAAGGGTAAAGCTGCTGAAGGTGACAATGCCCTGGATAGTCCAATCCTCTGGTCCCTTGCTCTTGTTTTCTTCCTGTAGAACCAGACCCACGTAGCCTGAGGGCAGCGTCACCTCTTCACATAGGCTGTAGCCCCTGAAGGACACCACTTACCCTGAAGGCCCTGGGCGAGTGGCCAGGATGAAGAAATGATGGAAGTTGGCAGGACCATTGTGCCGGACCTTGTACAGCAGCAGATGCAGCAGCATGGGCACCACAACTCACCTGGAGCTCACCTGTAGCTAGATGAGGCCCGGGACCTTGGGGGCAGCATCTTCTGGCATCCCTTCCCTGTGCACGTGTGCTGCTACTTTCAAGCTTTCTTAATGAAAATACCTGAGCTGAACAGAAAAATTGAATTTCAATTACAAGAAGCAAGAGAAGTATGAGAAGGTAAACAGGAAAAAGAAATCATAAGGAACTTATTAAAGTGGAACTATTTAGATCCCTACATGAAAAAACGATAATTGTAACTCATGAGACATTTCTCAGTATGAGGATAGTTGAAGGGATATATGCTGTAATGGGAATGTAAATTTTTAAGATCTTCCCTGCCCCAAGGCTAAAGTGCACCTGGAGCCTGGGGTGGGCGGCTTGTTTTTCAGTAGATACTTCTTGATTGGCCAGTGAGTCAATAAGGTGGTTATATTCTCTGAGCCAGGAGAAGGCTATATAAGCCCTGAAGTGTAGCTTTGTTTTGGGGGCTCACTTTGAGAAGTGTTCTGTGATTTGATATGGATTCTGGGAAGCCGTTGTCCAGAGCCCCCCGGCTTTGAAAAACCCAGATGTTGAAACCCAGATGTTGATTTGGTATGGATGTAATGACTGGACAGTTTGGAAAGCTGTCTCCTTGATCTGTTTCTGTCTTGATAATTCTGCCTGTATACTTTGAAGTTCGGGGTGCTGACCTCTTTCCCCTGAACTAGGTAAATGATACATATCTGACTGATTAAAGTAAGCTTTTTAACCCATTTTGAGTTGCTTTCCTTTATCAAAGAAGATCCAAGAACCTGTGTTGGCAGACACCCTGGGGATGCTGGGGTGCTTGCTGCTACATATGTGTGTGTGTATGTAGGAGGATGTAAGTGTGTATAAATATGTATGTGAGTATATGCATCTGTGTGTACCTGTGTACATAGACAGAGGGCACAGGATCAGTTGAATTGGAAAGGATGATATCTAAAAAATAAAATTAAGAGGTGAGAGAGGAATGTATTGGGGAAAGGAAAAAGGGAAAGATAAAATAGGGTAAATTATATCATATAAAAGAGGCAAGACAGAACTGTTACAAATGGAGGGGAAGAGCAGCTAGGTAAAAGGGAATGGGTCAACTTTCCTATCATTGAATTTGGCATCAGGAGGGAATAACATAGACACTGAATTGGGTATTTTACCCTTAAGGAAAGTAGGGGGAAGCAGATAAAAGGGGGGATAATAGAAGGGAGGCCAGAATGCCAGAGAGGGTAGTTAGAAGCCAACACTTTTGAAAAGGGACAGGGTCAAAGTAGAAGATAGAATAAGTGGGGCATGGTATAGGATGGAGGGAAATACAGTTCGTCTTTCACAATATACCTACTATGCAAACATGTTGCATAACTACACATGTACAAACTATATTGAATTGTGCGTCTGCCCAATGTGGTTGGGTGAGGCAAGAAGAAGGAAAAGAATCTAAAAATTAAAGTGTTAAAAAAAGATTATTTTTTACATACAACTGTGAAATAAGATATACAGGCACTGGTGTATAGAAATCCATCATGCTTTATTAGAAAGTTAGGGGAGCAATGGGGGAGAATAAAAGAGAGAAAAGATTGGAGGAAAGGGTATTCAATAGGTTCACTCTCTTGTGGTGGGGGTAGGAGAAAGATAGGGAGAAAATTTGCAGAAATTGTCAAAATCTTCTGGAAATGAATTTTTAAAACTAAAAATATATAAATAAATTGGAAAAAATAGAAGAGCTTAAGATTGGCAAGCACAAGGGGTGATAGTAGGAGGAACAGTAAAGAATAAGTATAACCTAGATCAGGGGTGGGGAACCTGGGGCCTCAAGACCACATGTAACCTTCTAGATCTTTGAATTGCAGCCTTTTTGACTGAAATCAAACTTTAAATAATAAATTCTTCCTTTTAGATCCTCAAATTTGTTCTGTGAAGTTTGGATTCAGTTAAAGGGCTTCACTTGAAGACCTAGAGGGCCACATGTCACCTTGAGGCCACTCCTTACCTACAAAGAGGCAAATTATTAGGAGGAGAGTCACCAGATGTCATTAAGCTCAAATAGCTACCCACAAAATTCTATGAGATCTGAAATCATTCCAAGTCACACTCAGATTCACTGGACATCTCAAAAGTAAAAAAAGGTAGCCATTCATCACCAGAAAACCAAGGTTGCCCATTTATCTTGCTACCTGTCCTGCTTCTGAACCCTTCTGACTAGAACAAACAACCATTTTCAAGACAAGGTACCTGATCTCCAGAGAGCATGCCCCATAAACTCCAACCCTCTTCTAAAGTAAAATGGAAATCTACTAGAAACATTAAAACAATAAACACAAATATAAAAAGAAAAAAATCCTCCAATGCCATTGGTAAATAGGATAGAAAAATACACATCATGATTTATTTAATACGTGTCATCATTCCATTTGGGTCCATGTATCTTTATGACCTATCTTTTGTTGAAATGGCTGCTGCTGTTATTGTTTTGCAAAAATTCCCTCCTTCCATTTGATATATATGTTCATTTAGCATGATTTTGTGTTTTTGCCATGACAACAATTTAAAACCAAGAATCAAAGCAAAACGAACTTAGAATCAGACCTTTAAATCATTTTAACATAAAGTGTTAAACTAAAATTTCATAATGAAGCATATTCAATTATATTTCACTTAATAGTTACATTTTTGAGAACAAAAAGGTTGTTGCACTAATAAAATAAATGGAAATATTTTTAAACTATGTATTTCACCTTTATCTCTTTTTTTACTTTGTCTTTTTGTGTACATTTCAGAATCTATGTACTACCTTAAATCAATATGCATTTGTTAGGCATCTTCTACTACACATACAAGGTGGAAAAGACCTGTGATTTGACTGTTATAGGTTATTTCTGGATGAAGAAACCTTTTTTATCCACAGTGGTCAGCATGCTCTCTGCAACTTCTGGTCAGGAAGTTTCCTAAGAGTACTGAGAAGTTAAGTGACTGGTCCAATATCACAGAGTCAGTATGTGTGTAAAGCCAAGCACAAGCAGCTTTCCAGAGGATGGCTGCTGTGAACAGCTTCCAAGATTTTGATTACATAGTATAATGAACACTATTTATTCAGTAAAATATCAGAGCAAAACATTCACAGAAAATCAAGGTACAGCATTTACCATATCACAGCTCAACAACTTAACACTAAAATGATTACATATTTTTCACCAAAGTGGGCACATAGTTTTGAACAAAGTACAATCCTTTAGTTAATCAGTCACTTAGTAACTCAATCATTAATTCAATCACAAAGTACAATAGGTCAAAGTCCTCTACCCATGGGGCAGAGTAAGTTACAAATCATTCATTATTCAGTCATCAGTCACTACTCAGTACCCTCTTAAGGGGTAGTGGGAAATACACAGGCTATCCACCCCTAAGTTACTAGTAAATTACACTTTCAGTCACTACTCAGTACCCACAGAGAGGTCTTTTCATCTTGACTTGGGGCAGATATTCAACTTCCATGGCTCCTCTTCCAGGGCCCCAGCTTCCATCCAAACCTAACAAACTGCCAACTGAGTTCAAAGGCAGACAGCTCCCAGTTGCTTGTCCAGCTCTCTATAGAGTTCCTGCTCCACATTGGACTTCACAGTGTCCAGTCCATCTCAAATGCTTCACAGTCTCTGTTCCTGGGAAGACAAGGCTTAACAAAGCCACAAGAACATTCATACACATTAACAAAGCCACAGAAACATGTGTACAGAATACCAACACCACAGTCATGCTTCCTTAGTCTTCTGCAGCTCCAGCTGGCCCTCAGAAATCCTCAGTTACCTCAGCAGCTCTAACTGGTCCTCGAAAAACCTTCGGCAACTCCAGCAGCCCTCAGAAGTCTTCAGTAGCTTCTTTCTCAAAATAAAAATCACTGGGGTGGCTAGGTGGCACAGTGAGAACAGCACCATCCCTGGAGTCAAGATGATGTTAGTTGAAATCTGGCCTCAGACACTTAACAAATTCTAGTTGTGTGACCTTGGGCAAGTCACTTAACCCCAATTGCCCTGCCTTCCCCCCTCCAAAAAAAATCAAAATCACTTTCTCCCATTCTCAAAATCAAAGTCGCTTAGTCCATGGAAGTTCCAATCCAGCAGCAGCAGCCCAGCATTCATGTGCTCATCCCAAGAAGTTCTGACTTTCCCAGCTGGGTTTTTTCCTTATACACAGTATTGCTCCTCCCTGTTCAGCCCCTTCCTGTTATGTCAGCAACACGGGTTCATATCTTCTTTTTCTTTAACAGAGGCTTAATTTGAAACTAGGTTTTAAGTACTTGTCAGTTTAGCAATACAAAGGGATCTTCAAATTTCATTACTCTTACAATGTGTCAGAAATCAAATATGAATACAGGTCTTCCTGGTTCTGAGGCTAAATATCTATCCACTATGTTATGCCACTTTTCTGTCTATACCTATCATTTATAAATAAGTAAACATACATACATTGGGGATGGCTTTTTTCCCCTTAGAGGTAATTCAATAACATTGGAGACTACTGACTTAAGCAGTTAATGCTTTTGTAAATCCCTGATGACATTAATATAAATATTACCTCCAACCATGTAGATCAATGTTCATCCATGCCTTCTGCCATTCTCATTCAATTATTTTTTCTTATCAATCCTCCAACTAGTATCTATCTCCATTGCCAAAGTTCTTCCACTTGGTTTTAATACCTCAGGGTACCTTTCTTCCATATGGGTTCTTCCATCTGTTTTGCCTCCTGTTTTTTACATGACCAGTTGGTTTCCTTTTATGATCATTATTTTCTCCATACAAGCTATTTATGGTTACATTTGACAACCTAGTTGTATCAATCATGCATTTCTTTGGGTTCGTTGTAATTTAAATTTTATTGCAATTGTGTGGTTCCATGATTCACAATCATATAATAATTACCAGTATAATATTGATTTTACATAACTCCTTGAAGAGAGATGACACATGTTAGTGATTGTTGGAAGTAATAGAGACATAAAGGCGAACCATGTGACAGGAGTCATGATCTAACTTGGAATCGAAGAGAGTTTAAGAAAAATACTTAGACATTTCTTTCCATGGTGCCAAAATCCAGAAATCAAAGTGGAAGTAAAAAATGGATTGTAGACATGGAGATTCAGTCTGGGAAATTGGATGTTAAAGGAATGACAAATTAATTTTGTTTTTGTTTTTGTATGACTCAATAGTTCTCTCCAGAGTCTCAGTATTTTGTGGTTGCTGCATGTATTCTCTATGTCCTCAATGTATGGATATGTAGGGGTTTTTATTGTTTTCCTATTAAACCCTCTCTTAACTTATCCATATGAGTAAAGTCATGGATTCAGGCAAGAGGGTATGGTGAGAGTGGTGGGACTTTATAAAAGAAAAACAGCTTGGGAATTTCAAAAATATTATTTCATTTTCAAAATGCGATTGAGTCCAATCTCATCTAAGTATTCAGTTCTGAGTCCTGATCATTGTCCATCTGAAGTACCTTCTCAGAATATGCCTATTAATTTAATGGGTCAGCTAGGAAGTGGATCATTGAATAGATATCCAGACTTGGATTCAGGAAAGCTTGAATTCAAATCCAGCCTCAGACAATTACTAGCTGTGTGACCCTAGGCAAGTCACTTAACCCTGTTGACCTTTGTTGCCTTATCTTCAAAATGAGCTGGAGAAGGAAATGGCAAACCATTCCAGGATCTTTTCTAAGAAAATCACAGATACAGTCAGGAAGAGTAATACTTGACTGGAATAACTGAACAACATTGTCCATCTGAAGTATGTTCTCAGAATACCCCAAATAATTTAATGAGTCTACCAGGAAAACTAATATCATTTTCTGGGTAATACATTTTTTGTGATTCCCAGTATTTTTTTCCCATTATAGATGGTTACCTCAGAAATAAGGATTTTTTTTCTTTTGTTTGACCTTACACTGGATATCACTTTTTTGCAATTACTGTGCTAGAAATAAAACTCCATATTTATGAATATGGGGGAAGGGGCAGTCAATTTAAACATTTGACCAAATATATTTTATGGCTAAAATAATCCTATTGTCAAAGTATTTGCTACCATACATTTTTATTTATTCTTTGAGAGATAGTATTATTATAGATAATAAACCAGGGCAGCTAGATGGCAAAGTAGATAGAGTCCCCAGTCTGGAGTCAGAAAGACTCATCTACTTGAATTCAAATGTAAATTCATATACTTCCTAACTCTGTGACCCTCGAAAAGTCACTTAACCCTGTTTGCCTCAGTTTCCTCATATGTAAAATGAGCTGAAGAAGGAAATGGCAAATGATTACATTATCATTGCCAAGGATATCCCCAAAATGAGGGCACAAAGAATCGGACATGCCTGGAAAATGTCTCAACAAAAAGACCATTCTTTGAGTTACAAAGACATGAGTTCAAATACTATCTCAGAGAAAATAATTAGATAGATAGATATTTTCAGATAGATAGATATGTAGATAGATAGATAGATAGGTAGGTAGATAGATAGATAGATAGATAGATAGATAGATAGATAGATAGATAGATAGATAGATAGATAGATAGATAGATAGATAGGTAGGTAGGTAGGTAGGTAGATAGATAGATAGATAGATAGATAGATAGATAGATAGATAGATAGATAGATAGATAGATAGATAGATAGATAGATA
>NW_027187314.1:3821063-3830093 GCF_028583685.1 Petaurus breviceps papuanus | reverse complement strand
ATAGATAGATAGATAGATAGATAGATAGATAGATAGATAGATAGATAATGTTGACTGTGGGACCAGAAGTCATTTAACCTCTCAATGCCCCATACACCTTTGTAAGACTATAATGGAGAAGATGCAGAAAAAATTTTCCCCCACATCTTGTTTTGATTAGGAATGCTCACTCCTACATCTGTCACTGATTACCTGTTGCCAAGTGAGCCCATTTTAGGGTATATAATCTTACCCACCAAACTACAAATTTAATAGTGTTTCTTCCATGACATATCTCCCTCACCCTTTTACTTCCTGGATGAGTCTCTTGCATCTGTAAGAATGAACTGTCTGTATTTATTGCCATATAGTGTGTTTCTGTGTGTGTGTGCTGTTTTTGTTTTTTTGCTGTGTTCCATGAAAATAAATCTTGAGATTTTCCTGATTATGAACTGTTTCAAAATTCTGTAATATACATATTTGTTTGACCCTAAACTATGAAGACAAATACAATACTGAATCTAGGTGTAGGAAAGACTAATATAATTAAAGGGAAAAACTTATCAAAGCCAATACTAAAATATAACCTTTCAGCTCAGAGAGAAGACCAAAGAGAAAATAAAGGGACAGTATTGAAACCATGGAAGTAGAAAGCTGCCCAACTCAGAAAGTGAGAAAGAGAAAGTTCTTAAGATAAAGGTTTCATTTTTTGAGGGGGAGGGATAATTTCAAGAGAAGCTTAATTCCTTGATCAGTTGAAAGATATAAGAAAATTCTATCCAAATTTAAAATGTTTATTTTTAACACACATATATAGAAGCAAGCAAAATATCCTGTACACATAGGAACCTCTGTTTTTAGGTAACTAAGTTTTTACTGAAACTAGCTAAATTACATAGTTAAAAGCATTGCTATGTAAGCAAATCTTTAGGACATTTAGTTGTTAATGAATAATTCAAAGCTTACAGTACACATGGACACTAGGGGCCCACATAACAAAATCTTTCTTATAAACTCTATAGGATTTTGTATGTCATCCATAGAAAATGTTGAAAGCTCATTTTATCCAATGAATTATGCACACACACACTCATGTACACACTTTTTAAAAAATGAAATTGTACTTGGAGTTCTATATCTCCATTTCTGAAAAGTGGACCATATTGTCAGGATACCAGCATTTCACACTAATATTGAGGAAAAATAAATAAATTTAACCCATTACCTTAAGCTGACACTCAAACTCAATGTATTTTTAAAATAAAGATTAGCTAAGGAATTGCTAAATAAGACATTAAAAGTACAGATTCATTGATTGGTCTTAATAAAAATTCCAGGTCTTTGAATAAGCAAAAGATCAGCAAATTTCTTAAAAGAAGAATTTGTTTGTTAGAAGATATAATTTTGGTAAGCTATTCCTGTGCAATTCCCTGATAATGTAAAAGATAAAATTAAATTTGATTTATTTCAATTTTTAATGTACATGTTGGCAAGCATGTATTATCACACTACGTTAAGATTTCAGGCAAACTAAGGAGTCAAACTAATGCTCCCCAGAATCATATATCAAAATATCTATAGACAAAGCAATTGACTCTGCTTCCCCCAATACTGGCATTTTAAAACTCATTTACAAAACACATAAGATTCCATTTCAGTTGGGCACCACAGATGGACACTTTTGTCCCAATTCTCTACAAGTCAAATTTTACTTTATTTGCAAATCCACTATTTAGTTTACTACTCAGACACACGCACACACACTACACATGATATGGAAATTATTTCTTTGATGAAGATTAAATGACCTAAGTCACAAAATCCAAGACCTTCATTTTAATGTAGCCCACATGTGTTGACCCATCAATTTGTATGGCACCCTTGGGAACACGTACTCTTCGAAGGGCATATAACCCTATGCCCCCAACCCCCAAATCGAGCCAAGTCTGATCTGGCTAGTTCTGGACTGTAAATTCCACACAATGCATGTCCACACACACACACACACACACACACTAATTTTATTTGTCTCTTTCTTAGAACAGACTCTGTTCCAAACTAGGGTTCATGAAGTTCGGCATGTAATGGTGCTGTGACTGGGTTTTGGACTGAGATTTAGAGTTTGAACACTTTCCCCTGATAGAACTGTGACTTTCTCCTTAACATCATAGCCATAAAGGGAAGGTGAATCTTATCTCCCAAATCCCTGCTCCTTATCTAAGGGATTTGTTTGTTCATCAAAGTTCTTATTTTTTTCTCCAAGTGACTCTTGGGTGAGGGACCTCAGGACAGGCTTTCTCTGAAAAATATATTCTCTTTAATTTGGTAGGAGTCAGTCAGAGTAAATTGGCATGTGTTAAATTGCATTGTAATCTGAATTGGTAGCTTTTAGAAGGACATAAAACTAAAGGATGACTGAATTTTGACTAGTCTAATAGTAATTCTGAAATGGTTCATCTAAAAAATTAAGTCTAAAAAGCCAACAAGAAAATTAGATCTGCACACTCTTTCTTGTCGTTCTATGTATCTATATCTCTATAACTGTAATGTTTCATGATTGTGGAGAAAGATTTAAAATGAAGTCAGAAAAATTTCTAAGGAACTTCTAAGGTCTGTAATTAGATAAAACATTGGGAAAAGACACTCACCTTAGGCTTTTAGAGAATAATACTTTTTTGGGGGGTCCCAACACTGGCCAAGTTGAGATACCAGAATAAAGTTAAATAATGAGGAATGCAATAAAAAACAGGTTAATATTCTCCCAGAAGTTAGTGCAAGGTGAAATCAGTCTGCAAGTAGTTTTCAGACTGGTAAGAATCTAAACTGGGCAGCCCAAGATAGCTGAGAATTTGAATCCAGGTTTAATTGATTCTAAAGCTAAAGTTTGTACTTCATGTTTAAATTAAACTAGAGAACTGTCTTTGCACCCTTCCTGCCAATGTATCTTATATCAAACAATGTGTTTAAAACTGTAAAAATAAGGGTTTTTCTGTTAAGTGATCACTTTAAGATTTCAGTGTTTTGTTCAAGAAAGTATATTGTCATTATAAAAGCTGGAGGGTGGAGCCAAGAGGGTAGAATAGAAGCAGGAAAACTCTATGCGCTCCCCCAATAACCACTTCAAATACCTATAAAATATAACTGTAAACAAATTTTGAAACTGCAGAACCCACAAAGTGACTGAGAGAAACAAATCTCCTGCTGAAGGCAGCCTGGCAGACTGGCAGGAAGGGTCGATCACAGCATGTTGGGAGCCAAACCCAGCCCTGCTTGAGCCCACAGTTTTTGCCCCAGGGCGGCCTGAACCAACAGAGGCTGGAGTGGACTTTGAGAGAGTGGATCACCAGCAGATGTGGCAGTTTCCAGAAATATCAACCTATAAATGCCAAAGACAAAGTAAAAGGTCAGTGTAGAACTCTGTTGGAACTGGGGGATAGAGCCAAAGTCTGGCTTCTGCCTCCAGAGGGAGAAGCAGCAGAGCCATGGCAGGCATGCTACCACATCCACGTGGTTGCTTCAGAGCTCCTGGCCTGCAGATCCTAGAGGGGGACAAAAGACCATTCAGAGGGTAATTTCCCTTGCTTCAACTTTCCTGAATCAGGCTCCCAGTCTTCGGTGGTGGTCCTGAAGTGTGTGACTAGTGAGCCAGAGCATGTGGGGGCAATCGATACAGAGTCCTCCTAATAGTTCTGGCAGCTGCAAAAACCCCAGTGATTTGGGCCTAAGCTTTCCCCTTGGGAAGAAGAGTTCTATTGTGGCAAAGAGCTCAACAGTCAAGTAATTAAGTGATAACATGAGCAAGCAAAGAAAGCAAAGCAAGCACAGGAATCCAATTTTGGATTCCTTTTTTGGCAGAGAAAAAGGATCAAAGCACAGAATTAGAGGAAGACAACAAAGTCATAACTACTGCACCAAAAGCTGCTAAGAAAAATATGAATTGATTACAGGCCACGGAGGAGCTCAAGAAGACTTTTGAAAATCAAGCAAGAGAAGTGGAGGAAAAAATTGGGAAGAGAAATGAGAAGGATGCAAGAAAATCATGAAAAGAGAGTCAACAACCTGACTAAAGAAAATAACACCTTAAAAATACATTAAATCAAATGGCAAAAATGGCCCAAAAAGTCGATGAGAAGAATGCCTTAAAAAGTCAAATTTGCCAGATGAAAAAATGAACTTCAAAAGCTCACTGAAGAGAATAATTCCTTCAGAATTAGATTGGAGCAAATGGTAGCTAAAGACTTTATGAAAAATCAAGATGCTATTAAACAGATCCAAACAAATGAAAAAATAGAAGGCAATGTGAAATAACTCATTGTAAAAAACCACAGACCTGGAAAATCAATCCAGGAGAGATAATTTAAAAATTATTGGACTGCCTGACAGCCATGATAAAAAAAAGAAACTAGAAATAATCCTTCAAGAAATTCGCAAGCAAAATTTCCCTGATATTTTAGAACCAGAGGGCAAAACAGAAATTGAAAGAATTCACCAATCATCTCTTGAAAAAGATCCCAAAAATAAAATTCCTAGGAATATTATACACAGGTTCCAGAGTTTCCAAACCAAGGAGAAAAATATTACAAGCAGCCAAGAAGGAACAATTCAAATATTGTGGAAACACAATCAGGATAACACAGGATCTAGCAGCTTCTACATTGAGGGATCAAAGGGCTTGGAATATGATATTCTAGAGATCAAAGAGCTAGGATGTTTTAATCAAGAATCACCTACACAGCAAACTGAGTATAATGTTTCAGGGGAAAATATCAGTGAAATAAAGGATTTTCAAGCATTCTTGATGAAAAAATCAGAGTTGAACAGAATATTTGACTATCAAATACAAGAAGCAAGAAAAGCATGAGAAAGTAAACAAGGAAAAGAAATCATAAGAACTTATCAAAGATGACCTATTTACATTTCTACATGGAAAAACAATAATTGTAACTTATGAATCTCTTCTCAGTATGAGGATAATTGAAGGGAATATAAATGTGTGTACATATATACGTACATATATATGTATATATATATATGTATACATACATATATAGGAGGGAATATATATATATGCATGTATGAATACATATGTGAGTGTGTCTAAATATTAGTACAGGTATACATAGACAGAGGGCACAGGATTAACTGAATAGGAAGGGATGATATTTAAAAGGTATATAAAAAGATATAAACAGGAAGGCAAAAGGGAATGGATCAACCTTACTGTCATTGAATTTATCTTAGGGAGGGAATGACATATACATTCAATTGGGTATCTTGCTCTACAGGAGAGTAGGGGGAAGGGGATAAGAGGGGGGATGATGGAGGAGAGGGCAGTTCGGGGGGGAAGGTAATTAAAAGCACACACTTTTTAAAAGGGACAGGATCAATGAAGAGAATAGAACAAGTAGGGGGAAGGATAGGATGGAAAAGAATCTGGAATTTACTATTTCAAAATCGAATGTTTAAAAAATGTTATTATTATCTAATATCATTTTACATGCAACTGGGAAATAAAATATACAGGCACTGAGGTATGCAGATGCATCTTGTCCTACAAGAAATTGGGGCGGTGGGTTGGGGAAAGATGGGGAGAAATTTTGTAACTCAATATTTTATGGAAATGAATGGTATAAAACTAAAAATAAATTAATTTATTTAATAAGTTAAAACTAAAAATTTAATTAAAAACATTATAAAAGCTGTTTTGTGAAGGGTGTCACAGGTAAAGAGAAGCAGGACAAAATTGGGTCACTACATATATAAATATATGTGCGTATATATGTATATGTGTGTATGTATAAGCACATACATGTATATATGCACATGTATACATATACACATATGTGCACACGCATATAATTTGTAATGTAAAGGAATGGAGGAAGTCACTATTGTGTTTGAAATGTTAAGAAAGAGAAATAAATTCTAAGCAAAAATATGACAGACAATAAAAAAAATGATTTGGAAATAGATAGAGATAGAGTGGCCAGCAACAAGTCCATATGCTCTAAGCACCCTGCCCCCATCCTTGGATATTTGTTCTGATTGCCTTTATGCCAGCTTCAGATCGCATGTTGAGAGTGTGTAAGGAATTTTTATTTTATTTTAAGTAGGAAAATTGAAAATGAAAATTTATGAAGCTTGATTTGAAAACCAATAAAATTATAGAGGGTTGGGAAGAATTATGTCCACCCACTTTTCGGGGAAGGCCTTATTAAATCTAATATTACATAAATATCAACTATGGTAAATATATTGGTTGTGATTTTCTATTATTACAGAAAATCTTGGTGTTTCCTTGTACTGTTCAATTAATTATTGGAGGCTTTGGAGGTTCCTGCCTACAGATGCTGACCACATTCATAAGCATTAATTCAAATTCCTTAGATCTCCTTTTTGCCTGGGTCAAGACCTGGTCTTAGAATATTGGCCCAGTGCATTTTGAGCTGACCTGGTGGTGGTTGGTGTGAAATTTTTAAAATTCTTTTTAAAATTCTATATGAATTTCCTAGTATATATAGCCATGTGTCTTTTTAAGGGAATGTATGAATTTGTGGATATTTCCTTCCAAAGGGCTAGGAATATAGGACTTTAGAAAAAAATTTAATTTAACATAAGCAATTGTAAATCAAAATCTGTTCTACGGATTAAAAATGACATCTCAGAGTGTTCTTCCTATCAGGAGTAAGCATAAAAAGATACTGTTATTTAGCATAAAGAAATTTATTAATTATATGGCACTGAGAAAGTTCTATTTACCTCCATTTACTGTTCTGTAAGGAGGTAATGGAACCCACTTCCCAGGGATATTATGAGGATCACATGATTTTAAAGTGTCTGGCATAATGTTTGGTGTAGGACAAATGTTATCTGAATGTTAACTGTTTAAATACAATTGTTTAAATTAAGGTCATCTGATTGGTAATCAACTGATTTTGTTCCAAGTTTAAGTACCTGATAATTGTTCATCGTATTGTTATATTTCTAAAAATCCCTTATAGTGTATTTGGTAACAATTGGTAATAATTTGGTAGCAATTTTATCACCTATGTTCTTAGGAAAAGCAAACTCTCTTATAATCTAAATGTTGTTAGATTAAGAATTGTACTGCAGGTAAAAGAAATGAATGAATGAGTCAGGAAGCTGTTAGGTCAATCTATCTGACCCTGTGTTATAATAATTTGAAATCTGAGAAATCATAAACGTCTAAGTTTTGTCTGTATTTTAAAAGGAAGTTTTGACTAAATTAATTGGCTTTCACTTACGAAAATTAAGATTGTTAACTAAACTATGTGTAGTTATTGTTTTAATCAAGCATTTGAAAAATGTTTTGTGAATGGAAACTTTGTAATTATGTAAAGAAAACACCTTGTAAAATATTCTTATAATTTTTACCCCGTGCAAGAGGTTTTGTGTTATGGAATTTGTACTGAATAAATGGATCCTCATTACAAAACAGTTTTTACCAGAGAATTTAGATAACTAGGAATTTTTTGATAGTTAAGAATTAGTAAATTCAAAATAAAATGTAAACTGTCTTAAGCAAGGGAAATACTTTTATGAAGAAATGTTTTGAAAAATCTTTTGTGTGATTTTTAAGCCTACTAAATTTCCATTTGCAAGCTAATTTACTGCAGTAATAATTTGATATTGGTGACAATTTTGTCAAAACCGACTGAATTTCAAGTTTCATTCAAAGATTTGTTGTGTCCTTGGAATGACCCTAATGAGTACTTTCTGAGAAACAGAATCAGGAGTTCAATGGGAGCTTCATCAGAGGTCTAAGCTTAGTGGTTAATACTAAAACAACTACTTTAATGAGCTGTAAATGGGAAGGATCTTGCTGTTTTGATCTGAATTTATTCCATGGCCTAGCAAGGGTTACACTTAGTGTTTGAACTTATCATATGTATAAAATTCAATTCCAGAAGTATCTCATTATTTCAGATTAAGTAAAGTTAGAGAAGGGTAAATACATTTGACAGAGATAAAAATATATTAAGAGATTATAGTCACATACCTGAAACTCTGATTACTATAACTTGATATTCAAGATCTTATGGGACTGTTAACTAATATCCTGAGTCTGACTCCAGGTATGGTTATCAAGGAATGCTTGCTAAATAAATGGAAAATTAATAGATTAAGCAAGTGATCCATGATGCCAGCAAACCTGTGGGGTCTGTGAATTACATCTATGAATTTTAGAGGGTGTTCTCCTTGGAAAATTTGGGAGAGCAACGTCTGCCTCAGCTGAGGTAGGTTTCTGATGACTCAATTTCCCCACTATGAAACCTGGCAGTCTTTAAGCCTAGCTCAGTGCTGTTGGCTGCCTACATAACTTCTATCTGTAATTGACATGAAGTTAGGAAAACACTGTTCCCTTACTGTAGTTATATCCTTATTCTTTTATGACAATTTTCTTTTATCAAAAAGTTTTGTAAACAATTTTAAATTTATTGAATAATAGATTGATATTGCAACAACTGTGGTTACTCTTGTAAGATGTAAGTAGAAGATTGAGCTTTTTGGCCTAGAGCTTATTAAGTATTTAACCCTGACTTCTGTTGCTAATGTATATTCCTGTTTAAGGTAGGATTTTTAATTCCTCATAATGATATGGGGATAATTAGGTCAAGGACTTATAAAGTCAGGATTTTTTTCTGTTACTTAATTAATAGCATATCTGTCTCAGTTCTATTACAACTAGTTAATGTTAAAAGAAGAATCGTTTGTGGTCTATCTTCTTAATACCTTAAAAGAAGCATCCACTTTAATTAGGCATTATTTATTTGAGCATGACCAGAAAGTAGAATTGATATATACTGTTTTAAAATTGGTCACTCAATGTATTATGTATGTATTGTAGTGAACATTTTATTAAAAAAAGTATTCTGTTATTAATTCCTTAGTGGAATCTCATCCTCCTGATGGGGGAATGAATGTGAACTATAAAAACTGTGTTCTAATTTTCAATTACTGTGAAGTATATGGTGTTAAAATAAATTGTGTAGCAGCATGGACACAAGAAAGAGGATCTCTCCAAGGAGT
>NW_027187314.1:3806063-3816063 GCF_028583685.1 Petaurus breviceps papuanus | reverse complement strand
CTCTCCCTGGATATGCTCTGGTCTATGAGCAACCATAAGTACACTTTTATACCCTGGAGCTATGACCAAGGTCTCTGCTCCCATGCAGCCACAAGTTCTTGAGCACTAGTGCTCCTCCTAACGCTGGTAATGTGACTCAGGAATAAAATCAAGATTCAAGTATGAGTAATGCAACAGTCCTGTACCCATTGCCAGTAATGGATTCCTATAATATCTTTGTGACCAATTCCATTGTCTAATTCCATTGCCACTTGTGGGCTAAGATTTCAGGGAAGCAGCTATTTCAATTGTCTGCTCAATTGCCCCCAAAGCCTGATGGGTTTTTTTGTTTTTTTTTGTTTTTCCTACAGCATGGCTAGTGCAGTCTATACTGACCTGTTCCACTGTCACCCTGGTGTCATAGGCCTTTTGTATCAAACTTCCAAGTTGTCTTTTGCTGGAAAAAAAATTGCTTCACTTATTCTTCTCTGGGTTCTGCTGTTCCACAATTTGTTTTGAGGCAATATTTAAAGTTGTTTGGAGTGGAATTTGGGAGACTTCAGGTGAGTCCTTACCTTCTCATAAAGCCATCTTGGCTTTATGCCCCATCCCCATCACATGGATTTTTTAATATCTTCTACTGACCTGAAAATAATCTCTTTTGCTGGAAATAATGATGTTCATTTCTTGGAACTTGCATCTCATTCTCTAACCCAGTCCCCTTTATTCTTGTTGGTTTGATTGAAATAAACTCAGCAGCTATCTATTAAAGTTAATTGAATTCTTTAAGATAAGCTAGGTTTCTCTGCTCATTGCCTTAAATTAGCATGTCACTTTATTTGTGGGATGTGTGACCAGTGATGATAAGTAGGGCACATTATCTTTTCAGGCTTTCTCACATCAGCTATCTGAAGAAAAAAAAAATTGCCTGTCAAGCAAACATCTCTTTTTCCCTAAAGTTCACCTTTATGTTTTTTTTTCTTTAAGGTTTCTGGTTGTTGTGTGCTGATACTGATTGTTCTCAGTACATTGACAAATCTGAGATAACAACACCTTCTAAACCAATGAATGATCATAGGTCAGAAAAACAGCTCCAGCTATCTCCCAGCCTATCTGTGTTTAAACTTCCATGAGGTACTGCCCTCCTACCTATTCCTTACTCTGAATACAGTTTCAGATTCTATTATTACAAGCTTAAAACTTAAATATTTGTAAGTTTAACAGCTAGTCACAATTTTCATCATCAATGAGAAAGGAAAGATTCACTTACTCCACATCCTCACAAAATCAAAGTCTTCATTATTCTCAAGTATCTTTAGATGCTGGTGTCCCACTTTAAACTCTATTAGTTCCAAGAGGGAAGAAGCAGCTCCTTTGTTCAGAAATTTAATTTTGGCAGAAGCATCACTTCATTCTTCTCAGTTAAAGTGTTTCTTTTGATTGTAAAGACAACACTCCTGTAATGGAGAGCACAGGAATGATTAAGGAGACCTTCTGCTTCAGATATCTGTGACCCTCTCAGATGCAGCCTCTCAAGAAGAAAACTTTGTCACTTGACTAATTGATCTCAAAAATGTTTTTAGCAACATTTTACAAAGAACAAAAGTTTTGGTTTTCTTGTAGTTCTATACTGTAAGAAAATTTATTTCTAGATAGTCTAATGCCTGTGTTGTCTCATAATGATTTCACATGTATGTACGTTCCTATATAATGATATTGATATATAATTTTATTTTGTCACACTGTTGATTTAGACATTACCAAAGATGGATTCCAGGCAGAGCCAAGATGGTGGAGTAGAAGCATGGACTTGGCATGAGTTCCCAATCCAATCATATCCAATAAATGTAAAAAAACAATTACTCTAAGCAAACTTTGGAGTTAGAGAACCAACAAGGTGACAGAGAAAAGAGGGTCTCCTGCTCAGGGCAGCCTGGTGGGTGGAGAGGAGAGGTCTATCACACTGAGCTGGGAGCCGAGCTCAGTGAGTGTGAGCCACATGGTTCCAGCCCCAGGGCAGCCTCACCAGCAGCAGCCAGAGCAGACTCCAGGAGAGTGAATTACCAGTAGCTGTGGTGGTTTCCAGACTTCTCAGTCCATGAATGCCAAAGACAGGGTAGGGGCTTAGTGTGGTACTCTGTTGGAAAGAGTTGGGGGAAGTGGAGGAGCATGGTCTGGCTCCTGCCCCAGGGAAGAAGGCAGTGAAGGCATGACAGCTGTGCCAAGTGGCTGCCTCAGGAGCTACTGGCCTGCAGGTTTTGTGTGTGTGTGTGTGTGTGTGTGTGTGTGTGTGTGTAGGGGAGGGGGGGGGAACAGGCAACCATACAGAGGGTGGGCACTCTTGCTTTGACATTTTTGGGTCTAGATCAGGGTCTTGGGTAGTGGTCCTGGGGTGTGTGTGCAGTGAGCCAGAGCTTGTGGGGGCTGTGGGGAGGGCACCCTCCTAACAGCTCTGGTAGGGGTTAAAACCACAGTGATTTGGGACAGAGTTCTCTCCATTCTGGAAGCAGATTTTTACTGTGGCAAAGAGCTCAAAAGTCAAGTAATTGGGTGGCAATATGACCAAACAGAGAAAGCACAAACAGACCAAACAATCCTTTTTGGGTGACAAAAAGGATCAAGGTATGGAGTGAGATAAAGACATCAAAGTAAGAACTCCTGCATCAAAAGCTGCCAAGAAATATATGAATTGGATGTGGCCCTTGGAAGAGCTCAAGAAGGTTTTTGAAAATCAAGTGGGAGAGATGGAGGAAAAATTGGGAGGAGAAATGGGAATGATGCAGGAAAGTCCTGAAAATCGAGTCAACAGCCTTATAAAGGAGAACCAAAAATACACTGAAAAAAATAACACCTTGCAGAATAGACTAACTCAAACAGCAAGGAAGCCCCAAAGGGCCAGTGGGGAGAAGAAAGCCTTAAAAAGCCAAATTTGCTAGAAGGAAAAGGAATTTCAAAAATTCACTGAAGAGAATAACTCCTTCAAAATTAGATTGGAGCAATTGGAAGCTAGTGACTTTACAAGAGTTCAAGATTCTATAAAACAGATCCAAACAAATGAAAGAATAGAAAGCAATGTGAAATATATCATTGGAAAAAACCACTGAGCTGGAAAATAGTTCCAGGAGAGATAATTTTTTTTAATTATTGGACTACCTGAAAGCCATGATCAAAAAAAGAGCCTACACACCATCTTTCAAGAAATTATCCTACAAATTTGGACTGATATTCTAGAACCAGAGGGCAAAATACAAATTAAAATAATTCACCTGTTGCCTCTTGAAAAAAAATCACAAAAAGAAAACTCCTAGGAATATTATAGTCAAATTCTAGAGTTCCCAGGACAAGGAGAAAATACTGCAAGCAGTCAAGAAGAAACAATTTGAGTGTTGTGAAAACACAATTAGGATAACACAGGATCTAGCAGCTTCTTTATTAAGGGATCAAAGATCTTGCTATATGATATTCTGGAGGTCAAAGGAGCTAGGACTGAAAACAAGAATCACTACCCAGCAAAACTGAGTATAATGTTACAGTGGAAAATATGGTCATTCAATGAAATAGAGGACCTTCAAGCATTCTTGATGAAAATAAAAACAGAGCTGAAGAGAAAATTTGACTTTCAGATAGAAGCAAGAGAAGTAAGAGAAGTTAAATAGGAAAAAGAAATCATAAGGAACTTATTAAAGTTGAACTATTTCCATTCCTACATGGAAAATGATAATTGTAACTCATGAGACTTTTCTCAGTATGAGGATAGTTGAAGAGAATATATGTATGTATGTGTGTGTATATATATATGCATACATACATATGTATGTATATGAAGGTTTATGTGTATATGAATGTATATGTGGTTGTGGCCATGTGTATGTTCATGTAAACATATACAGGATGAGTTGAATATAGAAGGGATGATATCTAAAAAATAAAATTAAAAGGTGAGATAGAAATTTATTAGGAGAATGAGAAAGGGAAAGATAGAATAGGGTAATTTATCTCATATAAAATAGGCAAGAGATAACTGTTTCAATGGAGGGGAAGAGCAGAAAGATGAAAGAGAATGGGACAACCTGATTCTCATTGAATTTGGCTTAAGGAGAGCATAACATACACACTCATTTGGGTATCTTACCCTACAGGAAAATAGGCGGGTTAGGGATAAGATGGGGGATGACACAAAGGAGGGCACATTGGGGGGAGGGTACTTTGAAGCAAACATTTTTGCAAAGGGATAGGGTAGGGGCAGCCAGGTAGCACAGTGAGTAAGAACACCGGCTCCAGTGTCCGGATAACCTGGGGATCGAATCCAGGCTCAGATACTTAGCACCACACCCAGAAATAACTGGCCATGTAACCTTGAGCAAGTTACTTAACCCCGATTGCTTAAAAAAAAGGGGGGGGGGATAAGGTCAAAGGAGAAAATAGAATAAGTGGGGGGTGAGGTAGGATGGAGGGAAATATAGTTAATCTTTCAAATTATAACTACTATGGAAATGATTTAGGTAACTACACATATAAACCCTATATTGAATTGCTTGTCTTCCCAGTGGGGGTGGGTGAGGAGGAAAGGAGGGGAAAAAATCTGAAACTCAAAGTTTTAAAGACAAATGTTTAAAAAAATTAAATTTTGGGGAGTGGCTAAGTGGCACAGTGAATATAGAACTGGCCCTGAAGTCAGGAGGACCTAGGTTCAGGTCCAGCCTCAGACACTTAACACAAAAATTAGCAATTTGACCTTGGCCAAGTCACTTAACCCCAATTATGCTCCAAAAAGCAAAAAAAAAAATTAAGTTTTTTACATGAAACTGGGAAATAAAACACACAGGCACTGGAGTATAGAAATCCATCTTGCCCACAGCGAGTAAGAGCACTGGCCCCAGAGTTGGGATGACCTGGTATCAAATATGGGCTCAGACACTTAGCACCCACCCAGAAACACCTGGCCGTGTGACTTTGAGCAAGTTACTTAACACCAATTGCTTAGGAGAGGCCAGGTGGCACAGTGAGTAAGAGCACGGCCCCCAGAGTCGGGATGACCTGGATTCGAATCTGGGCTCTGATACTTAGCACCACACCCAGAAATAACTGGCCATGTAACCTTGAGCAAGTTACTTAACCCCAATTGCAAGAAAGAAAGAAAGGAAGGAAGGAAGGAAGGAAGGAAGGAAGGAAGGAAGGAAGGAAGGAAGGAAGGAAGGAAGGAAGGAAGGAAGGAAGGAAGGAAGAAAGAAAAAAAGAAAGAAAGAAAGAAAGAAAGAAAGAAAGAAAGAAAGAAAGAAAGAAAGAAAGAAAGAAAGAAAGAAAGAAAGAAAGAAAGAAAGAAAGAAAGAAAGAAAGAAAGAAAAAAAGAAAGAAAGAAAAAAAGAAAGAAAGAAAGAAAGAAAGAAAGAAAGAAAGAAAGAAAGAACTCCATCTTGCCCGACTAGAAATTAGGGGGGTGATGGGAAAGGATATAAGATGGACAGATTGGGGGAAGGGGTATTCAGTAGACTTTCTATTTTGGGGTGGGCGTGGGAAAGAAGGGGAGAAAAAGTTGTACCTCAAAATCTTGTGGAAATGAATATTGAAAAATAAAAAATAAATACATTTTTAAAATAAAAAAATAAAAATAAAAAGATGAATTCCATAAAAAGAACACTATGAAATTCAGTGAGGAATGTCAGAGTAATAATAATTGCTAGCATTTATAGAGTGCTTTAAATTTTGCAAAGGGTTTTATTAATATTACCTCATTTTTTCCTCACAACTGGTGGGCGGTAGGTTCTATTTTAACCCCCTATTTGAAAGAGAAGGAAACTGAGGTAGACATATGTTAACTGCCATACCCAGGTTCAAAAATAAGAATTTGAGGCCAGATTTAAACTCAAGCAACTCTTTATGAAACTGCAATGATCATAAAATTATTGTTGAAGGAATAAATGAAGCCATGTCCTCCTAAAACTTTATTCCTAAACGATTTTTTTTAAAATGTTCTTCTCAACAATGCTATGTGATGCCGGTTTGTGATTCTCTTTCCCTCCTCCCTATCCCATACCCCAGTAAGAGATCATTACTCCCAAGTGCACTATTTCATAGTAAGGCATATATTAGACTCTCTATAAACATTCACATCATTGGTAGTACTTTAAATGTGAGCTACTTGTTCAATGATCATTGGACATATATGGATGAAATGTCAATTAAAATTTAATACTCATTGCATAATGAAAGCAGAGGAAAAAAGTATGAAACCTTGGGTCATAGGTTCACTATGAAAAGGCAAACAAAGGAGTGGTTTCATCATTAAAGCAAACAATAAAAATCATTTCAGGAGATATTTAGTGTTTGTTTTTTATCAGAGTTCATGGGTGGAATAGTTGATAGAGTCCTGGGTCCAGAGTCAGGATAATCTACTTCAAATCCAGACTTAGATACTTGCTGGGTTTGTGATCCTAGTCAAGTCCTTTAACTTCTACTTATCTTATTTTCCTTAGTAATAAAATGGGAATAATAATAGCACCTTCTACAGCTTATCGTGAGGATGAAATGATGTATTAATTGTAAAGAGTCTCTGACCCATAATAAGATATTATTGTCAGCATTTTTATTGCCTAAATAGGTAGAGGCAGTAGCAAAATATGCAGAATTTAAATTATAGAAAGCAATTTTCAAAAAGCTAGAATTGGCTACAAACCAATTTAGTCAGAACTACTTGAACTACTTGCCAAGAGTAGAGAAATGTCAGCCAAGGGCAACAGGGGGTTGGAATATGAACCCATTGCCAAAATCTTAAATAAAAGGATTATGGAAACTTAAGAAGGTTCAGCTGTGGAAGGAAAATGGCAACAAAAGGTTAAAGAAATCTTGGAAACATCTGCAATCAGTAGTCATCCTGAAAATGTTAAAAGATGAAATTAGAAATGACATTTAAAAAAGGATTGATAAGTTATTCAGGGATTTTTGTAAGATTCTCTCTCTCTCTCTCTCTCTCTCTCTCTCTCTCTCTCTCTCTCTCTCTCTTTCTCTCTCTCTCTCTCTCTCTCAAACTATCAACAACAAAGGAGAAACCCTATTGAAACCACAATACCACAATCTTTAAGAAAAAATAGGAAATAGATGTAGCACTAAAGAGAACAAAGCAAAGAATTTGGACAAGAAAACTATTATTTTCCTCATTTTCTTAAAGAAAATTTTCATTTGCATTATCATTATAATCAACAACATAAAAAGTTAGGGAGCCTGAGGTAGATATAAAATCGTAAAGCTGGAAAACACTGGAGATCACCTGTCTAATCTCCATTTTACAAATGGTGCACTGGAGGTTTGGAGTAATTAATAAATGCCCTGCCAAATGTCACACAGCCAGTGAGTAGCAACACTGGGTGAATAGATTTGTTATATACCTCCCTAATAGCCCTTTTTACTCAAGGGGAGGCTGATTTTGATTAGATAGCACATTGTCAAAATGTCTAGAGAAACCAAAGTATTCCCTAACCTTCTAGTTACAGTTCAGTCTTTTAAAAATGTCTACTTCTATCCTACCAGCTTATCTGTGGAACCTGCTCTTATCCTGACATAAATACTCTGGTTGATCCTGAAGACCTACAATTCTACTGTAGTGGAGGATGAGACAATTAGAGTCAAACTGTGGAGAAAGGGCAACAACAAAACTGCAACTAGACAAATTTTGACTTTGGTGAGTGAGGGCAGGCATTTTCAGCAGCTGCAGTACAGAGGCTGACTTCAAAAATAGAGCTGTCTAACATAGCACCCTTCTTGTGAATGGATGGGTACGGAAATTCACAGCAGCTGCACTGTGGGCACTCAGTTCCTTTTTGTAGCTAATCTTCACAAGTATTGATATTATTTTTATTTTTACCTCTGAACTGGCAACAAAGGCCTGTAATTACTGCTGTGGTGAAATACCTGGGGAGGAATAATCTGTTTGCATTATGGCCAATTCCATGTCTGTTGTTTCATTCCAAAGATGTCAAAGGCATTTTATGGCCTTCTCATTCTTTATTCTACTCTATGTTGGAATGTTTTCCAATATAAGAGGACATGCAGTGATTTAAATTCATTTGTATGGGGAAAATGAATTTTTCATAATAAGCACCTATGCATTTATCTATATTAATGGTTCCTTCTGTCTTTATATAGTATATAAAGGTCATTTATTTTGACTTTCTGTAGCATTCTAGTTCATTTATGGAAGACACAATCTACAGGGCAGGAGAATTTAATTAGACAGTTTTAAAACAAACAGCACTGTAAATATCATATCAATTAATATTTACGTGATAATGTTTTCCCAATAATGAACCATAGAGAAAAGATAGATATACTGGATTAAAATTTATACTCCTGCAAAACAGGAAAATAGATCACACTATTTCCATGTTGTTATTGTTTTTTTTCTTAATTTTTAAAATTGTGACCCAAATACATACTCGTAGGCTGTTTTGTTGTTTGTGTTTGTTTTTGTTGTCATTGTCACTGTTGCCATTATTGATGATGAAGATGATGATGATTTGACCTAATAGTCTGCATTTCAGCCAAATCAGCCTGCGAATTGTTCTCCACATAATATCCCATCTCCCAATTCCATGCCATAATATAACTTTTTAATATACCTAGAAATCTCTCCTTTTTGACTTTGATCTCTTGGAATTCTTAGTTTTCTTCAAGGTTCTGCAAAGTTTCTCTTCCTACATGCTGTATTTCTCACCTTCTATCCTCTGAGAAATATTCTGGATTTACTCATCGGTATAAATAATATTTATGCAAGAAGATAAGTGTTGTAATGGATGGAGTGTTGGGTGTGTTGTCAGAAAAAAATAACTTCAAAACAGGATTCAGAATATTACTATCTGTGTGAACCTGGGCAAGTCACCTAACCAACATCTGTGTCATGTCCTTCATTTATAAAAAGAGGATGGCAATAATACATGTTTCCTAAGTTTGATATGAGGACAAAATGAATTAATGATTTCATTTTAAAAATATTTCATTTTTCCAGTTATATGCAAAGACAATGTTAACATTCATTTAAAAAAATGAGTTCCAAATTTTCTCCCTCTGTCCCTTCACCCTCCCTAAAAAGGCATGAATTTTAAACTGGTTATATATGTACAACCATATAAAACAAGTTTCCATATTATTTATGCTGTGAAAAAAGAAAGAGACTAAAGGCAAAACACACACACAAAGATCAAGAGAAAATTGTATCCTTTGATCTGCATTCAATTTTATGTTTCTTTTAATGTGGATAGTATTTTCCATCATGAGCCCTTTGGAATTGTCTCAGATCATTGTATTGCTGAGAAGAACTAGATTATTCAGAGTTGATCATCATACACCATAGCTGTTACTGTGTATAACGTTCTCCTGATTCTACTCACTTCACTTTGCATCAATTTGTATAAGATTGTCCAGGTTTTTTCTGAAATCTTCCATTGGTCATTTCTTATAACAAAACACTATTCCATTATTTTCATATACCATAGCTTGGAAAGAATAATATCAAAGAACTTTTGTAAATATTAAAGCACTATTTTTTAAATTTGTATTTTGTTTCAAAATTTTTCCCTCCCTCTAACTGCTCTTCCATCTAATGAGAAAACAAGAAAAATAATGCCCACTGTACTTATGAAGTCATGTAAAATATTTCCACTTTAGCCATGGAAATAAAGAAGGAAGGAAGGAAGGAAGGAAGGAAGGAAGGAAGAAAGGAGGAAAGGAAGGAGGTAGGGATGGAAGGAGGCAGGGAAGGAGGGAGGCAAGGAGGGAGGGAAGGAAGAAGGGAAGGAAGGAGGGAAAGAAGAAAGGAGAGAAGGAAGGCAGGCAGGCAGGAAGGAAGGAAGGAAGGAAGGAGGAAAGGAGAGAAGGAGGAAAGGAAGGAAGGAAGGAAGGAAAGAGGGAGGAAAAGAAAGAGGGAAGGAAGGAGGGAAGGCAGAAGTGAAGGAAGGAGGGAAAGAAGAAAGGAGAGAAGGAAGGCAGGCAGGCAGGAAAGAAGAAACGAAGGAAGGAAGGAAGGAAGGAA
>NW_027187314.1:3803256-3805963 GCF_028583685.1 Petaurus breviceps papuanus | reverse complement strand
AAGGAAGGAAGCAAGGAAGGAAGGAAGGAGGGAATGAAGTTGGGAAGGAAGGAGGAAAAGAAGGAGGGAAGGAGAGAAGGAGGAAAGGAAGGAAGGAGGGAAAGAAGGAGGGAAAGAAAGAGGGAAGGAAGGAGGGAAGACAGAAGGGAAGGAAGGAGGGAGAGAAGAAAGGAGGGAAGGAAGGAAGGCAGGAGGGAAAGAAGAAAGGAGGGAAGGAAGGAAGGCAGGAAGGAAGGCAGGAAGGAAGGAAGGAAGGAAGGAAGGAAGGAAGGAAGGAAGGAAGGAAGGAAGGAAGGAAGGAAGGAAGGAAGGAAGGAAGGAAGAAAAGAAGGAAGGAAGAAAAGAAGGAAGGAAGGAAGTTCTTTCTGAAGATATATAATTTATATTCATGAATCCTTTGGAATTGTTTTATATAGTTGTATTGATCAGAATAGCTATGCCTTTTACATTGATTACTCTTACGATATTGCTATTACTATATATGACATTCTCCAATTCTCATCACTTCACATTGAATCAGTTCATACAAGTTTTCCGAGGTTTTTACTAAATGATACCCTTCATCGTTTTTTAGAGAACAATAGCATTCCAGCAAAACCATATACCACAACTTGTTCAGTCATTCCCCATTTGGTGGGCATCCCCTCAGCTTCCAATTCTTTTCTACATAGAAAAAGAGCTGCTATATTTATGTACATATGGGTCCTTTTTTATTTCATTTCATCTCTTTAGGATAGAACAGTATTACTGAGTAACAAGGTATCCTCATTTTTATAGCCCTTTCAGCATAGTTCCAAATGATTCTACAGAATGGTTGGACCAGCTCACAACTCAATCAACAATGCATTTTAATGTCACTGTTTTTCCACATCTACTCCACAACTTGTCCATTTCCTTTTCTATCATGTTAACCAATCTGATAAACGTGAGGTAGTAGATCAGAGTAGTTTTAATTTTGAGTTTCGCTAGTTATCAATGATTTAAAGCACTTTTTCATATAGCTATTGATACCTTGGATTTCTTCTTTTGAAAACCACCTATTCACATCTTTTGACCATTTTCATTTGAGGAATGACTCTTACTTTGTATAAATTTATCTCAGTTCCCTCTATATTTGAGACATGATACCTTTGTCAGATAAATTTCCTTTACTTTTCTCCCCCTAAAGTTTTTTTTAATTCATTCTAACTTTAGCTGCATTGTTTTTGTTTTAGTAAAAATTTTTAAAATTAACTTTAATCAAAAGTATCCAATTTTCCTTTAGCAGTCCTACCTCTTGTTTTGTCAGGGACTCTTCTATTATCCATATATGTTAAGAATAATGTTTCCATGTTCCCCAATTTGCTTATAATATCCCCCATTATGTCTAAATTGTGTACCCAATGTTGAGCTTATATGCTTATGCAAGATGCTTGTCTACATCTACTTTCTACCAGACTGATTTGCATTTGTCCCAGGAGTTTTTGTGAAATAGTGTTTGTTTGTTAAGCAATTGGGATTAAGTAACTTGCTCAAGGTTACATGGCCAGTTATTTTTTGTGTGGGTGACAAGGATCTGAGTCCGGAACTGATCACAGGTCTCCCAAATCTGGGGCCTGTGCTCTTACTGCACCACCTGGCTGCCCTGCTTTCTTGACCCATGACCTGAGATCTTTGGATTTATCAAACACTAGGTAACTCTGATCATTTATTTTTGTATATTGTATAATCTATTCCATTGATCAACTGCTCTGTTAGCCAGTAACAGATTGTTTTGATAATAGCAATTTTGCAGTACATTTTGAGATCTGTTACTGATAAATACCTTTTCTTTATTTTTTTCATTGATTCCTTTAATATTCTTGACCTTTTCTTCTTTTCAATGAATTTTGTTATTATTTTTTCTAGCTCTAAAAATAAATTTTTGATTGAGTGATATGGCACTGAATAAGTAAATCAATTTTGGTAGTATTGTAACTTTTTATTATACTGACTTGATCTAGCTGTGAGTAATTGACATTTCTACAGTTATTTGAATCTATCTATTTGTGTAAAAATGTTTTGTATTTATGTTCATCTAGCACCTGGGTCCAGTTCAAATGACAGAGAGGCTCAAACATTGCCTATTTCCCCCCATTTCCCCATCCATTTCACAAACTCCTCTTTTGTACCTCCTTTATGTGAAATAATTTTCCCCATTTTCTTCTCTGTTCTTGCTTCCTTTTGGTGCATCCCTGCTCCCTATTAACTGTGACTACTCCTCCATGCCTTGGGTAACAGACTATGAAGATGACAAATGGGGCCAAATCTTGCACCTACTATGAACACAGGAATCTCCTGCAATCTCTTCCTGACCAAGTGTTCAATCACCTTACTGTTCCTGTATATCAGGTATGCTTAGTGCTCCTGCAGCATCCATCATTATTGCTTTCAGGACTCTTTATAGCTTCCACTACAATTCATGCCTGTTTTCCTGGGCAGCCTCAAGACTAGGGTCCTCAGACCTTGCTTAGCTGCCTTGGGTTAAAACAATGACTCACTGACTTTTTATTGGTTTAAAGTTCAAAATTCTATTTGATGTTTTCTGTAGTCATTATTAAGGAGAGGTTTTGGAGGAAGTTTGGCAGCTATGATCCTTCACTCAACCATTTTGACTTTGAAATCCCCCCATCGATCCATCCATCTATCTATCTATCTATCTATCTATCTATCTATCTATCTATCTATC
>NW_027187314.1:3757421-3803246 GCF_028583685.1 Petaurus breviceps papuanus | reverse complement strand
ATCTATCTATCTATCTATCTATCTATCTATCTATCTATCTATCTATCTATCTATCTATCTATCTATCATCTATCTATTATAATTAATAATAATATCCTGTAATTAAAAGGAAATACCTTAAGGTCAGAGAATATTTAATTGTGTGTGTGTATTCCTAATAATTAACATAATTTGCAATATAGTGCACTCCTTTTAAAGTTAATTTATTTTACACTTAAATACACAAGAAAAGAAAAAGAAAAAATATAAACTTAAATATATAAAAAGAAAAGAAAAAAATACATTCCCATGTGCACAGTAGGACAAAAAAAGAGTATTCAAAATTTGTGGCAATAAATTTCCATTTCAAGAAAGTCTGTATAATAAATACTATCCATTGTGTTCGAACATGTCCATCTTTTCTTCATTCCTTGTAAGCTTTCTTTTGTTTTCTACTATGCATTTTTTCACTTTGTTATTTTTCCTTCCTTTCCCCCTCTCCCCCAGAAGGCTACAATTAAGCATGTATATGTATATACACATCCATTTATATGTAAATGCATATGCATGCATATCTACACACATACATGTATGCACATATACACATGCATACACTTACACATAATATACTTAGTTATCTATAATTACACTAATATACATATACACTTATACATTCATATGCATTTGTGTAAGATCATACTATATTTATTCATCCTGTTTTTCTGAGTATAGATAACCCCTTCCTTCATAAGTGAGTCTTTCCATGTTTTTTCTAGGTCCAGCCACTCCTCATTCTCTACACCACAGCAAAATTCCAATCTTATACTGTCTAGTTATTTAAAATAGTCTAAAACAACATTGGTTAATATGGCTGACATACAATGCAGTTTCCCCATTTTTCTCTTATGGTTAAATATTTAACTTTAATTTTGTCTTAGATTATGATTACTACCTTTGCTTTTTCTTTTTTTAAATGCTTTATTAACTTCTGAGTTACATCATTCGTTTCCGCCAGATTTTGAGTTACAAATTTTCTCCCCATTTTTCCCCTACCCACGGCCCCAAAATAGCAGTCCCACAGGATATGCCCTCCTCCAAACTGCTTTCTCCCATATTTTTTCCCATAACCCTTTCGACTTTTCCAGTGGATTTCTATGCCTCAGTGCCTGTATATCTTACTTCCCAATTACATGTAAGATGGTATTAATAATATTATATATATAATGTATATGTATATATATACACACATATATATACATATGCATATATACATATATATATTTGAATATTTGATATTAAAACTTTCAATTCCAGATTCATTCCCTTCCTTCCTTGTCACCCACCCTTACTGGGAAGATAAGCAGTTCAATATAGGTTGTACATGTGTGGCTAATGCAAAACAATAATGTAGTGGATATATTGTAAAACACCGACTATACTTCCCTCCCTCCTATCCCACCTCCCACTTGTTCTATTCTCTACTTTGATCCCGTCCCTTTTCAAAAGTAGGTGCTTCCAACTTCCCTCCCACCCAGCCTGCCCTCCCTTTCATCATCCCCCCTTTGAAAACCAAGCCAATACAGGGGGATCTTTATATTCCATTATTATCACACCCCCTCTCATTCCCTTCCCCCCTATTCTCCTGGAGGGTGATATACCTTATTTAGTGTGTATTTCACTCCCTCCTCAAGCCAGATTCAATGGGAATAAGGTTGACCCATTGCCTTTTGCCTTGCTATTCTTCCCCTCCATTGTAACCATTTTCCCTTTCCTCTTCTGTATAAGATAGTTTACCCCAATCTTTCTCTCCCCAACTCCTTTCATTATATTCCTCTCACCTCTTAATTTCACCTTTTAAATATCACTCCTTCCTGTTAAATTGGTCCTGTGCCCTCTATCTATGTATACCTGTAAACATATATACACACATTCACATATGTATTCATATGCCCATATATCCTCATATATAGATATATGTATATATTTCTAATCCCTTCTACTACTGAGAAAAGTTTCATAACTTAAAATTATTGTTTTTCCATGTAGGAATGTTAATAGTTCAACTTTGGTAAGTTCCTTATGATTTCTTTTCCCTGTTTACCTTCTCATGCTTCTCTTGCTTCTTGTATCTGAATGTCAAATTATCTATTCAACTCTGGTTTTTTCAGCAAGAATACTTGAAAGTCCTCTATTCCACTGAATGACTATATTTTCCCCTGAAACATGATACTCAGTTTTGCTGGGTAGGTGACTCTTGGTTTTAATCCCAACTCCTTTGCCCTCCGGAATATCATATTCCAAGCCCTTTGATCCCTCAGTGTAGAAGCTGCCAGATCCTGGCTTATCCTGATTGTGTTTCCACAATATTCAAATTGTTTCTTCCTGGCTGCTTGTAATATTCTCTCCTTAATCTGTGAATTCTGGAACCTGGCTATAATATTCCTAGGAGTTTTCTTTTGGGTATCTTTTTCAGGAGGTGATCGGTGGATTCTTTCACCCTCTATTTTGCCCTCTGGTACTAAAACATCAGGACAGTTTTCTTTGAGAACTTTCTGGAGGATGATTTCTAGGTCATTACTTTGGTCATGGCTTTCAGGTAGTCCAATAATTTTTAAATTTCTCTCCTGGATCTATTTTCCAGGTCAGTGGTTTTTCCCATGAGATATTTCACATCTCCTTCTATTCTTTCATTAGTTTGGATCTGTTTAACAGCATCTTGATTTCTCACAAAGTCATTAGTTTCTATTTGCTCCAATCTAATTCTGAAGCAATTATTCTCTTCACTGGGCTTTTGAGATTCTTTTTCCATCTGGCAAATTCTGCTTTTTAAGGCATTCTTCTCCTCATTTCCTTTTTGAGCTTCCTTTGCCATTTGAGTCAGTCTGTTTTTTAAGGTATTATTTTCCTCAGGCTGTTGACTCTCATTTCATAATTTTCTTGCATTGTTCTCATTTCTCTTCCCAATTTTTCCTCCACTTCTCTTATCTGCTTCTTAAGGTCCTCTATGGCCTGTAACCAGCTTGTATTTTCCTTTGAAGCTTTTGGTTGCAGGAGTTCTGACTTCACTATTTTCCTCCTGTTCCATGCTTTGCTCCTTTTTGTCCCCAAAATAGGAATGTAGTGTGGGAATCTTCTGTCTGCTTTTTTCCTTTTGCCTGCTCATTTTGCCACTCAATTACTTGACTTTGGGGCTTTTTGCCACAGTAGGACTCTGCCACCAGACAGGGGAACTTTCGTCCCAAACACTTGGGTTTTCTCAGCTGCCAGGGGTATTAGATGGGTGCCCTCTCTGAGGTGTCCACATGCTCTGGCAAGCTGGATGCACACCCCAGGACCTCCACCTTAGACAGCAATCCATATCCAAGCAGTTTAAAGCAAGAGCAATTACCCTTCAGACTGGTGCTTGGTCCCCCTAGACTCTGCAGGCCAGGAGCTGAAGCTGCCATGTGGCACTGGATGGCTGTGCCAGAGTCTCAGTGGCTTCTCACCCTGGAGGTAAAAGCCATGCACTCCCACTTATTGGTCCCAAAGTCCAGACTGCACTGACCTCTAACTTTGTCCTTCTCATATATGTGTGGATAAATCTGGAAATGGCCCCAGCTACTGTTGATCTGGAGTCCCTCCAGCAGGCTGGTCAGGCCCGCCCTGGGACTAAAGCCTTGGCGTGGGGCTGGGCTCGGGTCTCAGAGCGCTCTTCTGGATTCCTGCCAGCCTGCCGGGCTGTCCTCAGCGGGAGGTTAGCTTCTCTGTGTCATTTTGTGGGTTCTGCAGTCTGCTTTTTCTCTAATAAATCACATACCTCATCTTTAAGTCTTAATTAGAGTTATTTAATTTAATTTAATTTAGAGTTGTTTATTAAGAGTTAACTCCTAATAAGTGCTTGTGTAACAAAATAAAATTGAAATAATATAAGGAGGGTCAGGAATAAGAATTTATGAAGTATTCACTGTGTGAGCTCAGTGTACTATACAAATATGATTTCATTTGATCCTCACAAATATTCTACAAGGTAGGTGCTATTATTATCTCTATTTTAAAGATGAGGTAACCTGATTTAGAGATTAAATGACTTATCCATGTTCATATATCTAGTAATGTCTGAAGTCACATTTGAACTCCAGTTTTCCTGACTGTTGGTCCAATGTTCTATCCATGGTTTTATCTAGCTGTACATATGATTATATCACAAAATTTAGCACTTGATGAAAAACATGTCCTTTAGTTATTTATTTTATCTCCAATACCAGATTGTAAATTTCTTGAAAGCACGGAATGTAACTTACATTCATTGGCTTTCCCCAAAGGTCCTACCTAACACTATATTGGGCATACAGTGGTTAATGTTCATCACACACTTATTATAATATTAGACCTTCCTTATTTAGCACTGTGTAGTATATTTTATGAACAAAAAAAAAAACTTCCTTTGTTTCAGTATCTGCTAACTTAATAATCTAGGAAGTTGTCCTCAGCCTATTTAGTCTACAGCTAAAATATTTGCACAGATTCCCTTTCCTTGTGCCCTGGACCACTTTTGGATTCTTTGGATCCTCAGTAGCTTGTGGTCTTTACTCTGCCCCTGGGTAACTGACGAGGATGAGCCTTATAAAGGGATAGTCCTTAAATCAATATAGGATCCTGTTAGATGATTGTTTTTCTGAATAATATTCATATTTGTCTTCTGGTTACAGTTAGGTAATCAGAAACTTGTAAAACAGCCTTCCTTACCCAGTGCTTTCTGTGGCAGGTGATCTAGACTTCAAACACAGCCTGGTTCCAAACTACAGGGGCCAAATTATAATAATACAATATACATATATTCCTTATTCTTCTATTATAGATTCTGACTTCCTGAGGAAAGTAGTTATCACTTCTTCTCTTGTAGCAGTGATGGGCTAAATGGTAAATGAAGAGCCTGAAGATGAATGCATCTTACTTGCTCACTAAGACTGATTTGAGCAGAAAATCTTGTTTAATTTGAATAGAATTAGATTTATCTCTGCCTGAAGAAGAAGGGTAGTTAGGTGGTGCTGGGCCTGATTTCAGGAAGACTTATCTTCCTGAATTCAAATCTGGCCTCAGATACTTGTTAACTATGATGCCAAGCAAGTGGAATTCCCTTGTTTTCCTCAATTTCCTCTTCTGCAAAATGATCTGGAGAAGAAACAACAAACCATTCCAAGATCTTTGTCAAGAAAACTCCAAATGGGGTCACAAAAATTTGGACACAATTGAGTAATAACAAAATACATGAGGGGTATTTGTGTGTGCCCACACATATGCACATGTAAGAACATGTGTATACATGTATGTATATACATACATAGGTGTTTGTGTCTGACACACACATAAAATCAACATGAAAATCTTGGCATCATTTAGGTGAAGAGTTTAATTCTCCCTTATTTATCTCAAGTAATTAAAATCCTGAAGAAATATAAAGTGATGCTCTGAGTAAGGTGAACTCTTGACAGACTCTTTCATTTACCTTGGGAAGCAGAAAGAATAAAGTTCACAGGGAAAAGTTCCTGAAATATATAATAATTGACCTGTCTACTGGTAGTTATTTTGCTTTTTTTGCCTGGATGATGAGCAATGATAGAGGCCTCCTAAGAAGAAAATGAATGCCCATGCTTATCCTTCTTTTCAGGACATTTGGTCTTACTGCACACTGCTTTACAATGTTCATCAGTTACCAGTTTTCTGGCATAAACAAGTGAACTGACCTATTAGGGTATACATAGTAAATTCCTGTACATAAGTCTTTTGAAAAATGACAGTAGCTTGTCCACAGAGTATTATATATGTTTCTTTTCCTTCTCAACAATGTGGGTGTTGTTCCTAATGTTAATGCTGCTGTCATTGTTTGCTAGAAAATTATTCACTCAAATAATGGCTATATTGTTGCTTCTGGATTTTCTCTGCAACTAAAACATGAAAAGAGATTAATAAGATGCAGCCCTTTGTAAATGTTGAAGTTTCTGTTGTCAATTTTCCTTGTGATTCCTTTAGTCTTATGAATGATTCATAAGACAAGGAGCAAATCAATAACTCTTCAAGGAAGGCTGAGTTTATGAGAAAATTCAGGCTAGAGAAATAACGTGTTCTTTCTTTGTTTTCACTTCATTCAAGCAAGAGTATTCCTTCCTGCTTCCACTGAATTTCCAAGAAAGATACTAAGTTTAAATGATCCCTAAAAGGGAGCACTCCATAATTCACTTCCTAGCTACAGTAAATCTATTAAAATCCTCTGTGTGTGTGTGTGTCTGTGTGTGATTAATGCCCAAGTATTTTAGAACGACCTCAGCTTCACTGAAGACCATTATGGAAGAATGGATAGCCACTATGAGGTTAATAAGAGAAAGCACAAAGAAAATCTGCTGCTAAAGTTTGAGGCAAAAAGAACATTTGTCCCAAACTAAATATGTTGTTAAGAGCTAAGGCGCAGGACTTATTCTGTTCTCAATTTGAAGATGGAGGAGAGAAGAACTTTCCTCATCTCAGAAGATTAAATTAATATTGGTCCTCATAGCTTATCAGTATCCTTTACCCCCGATACCCAAATTGAATGATCCCAAGGGCAGTCATCTCTTCATTTTCTGACTGGTTATACTACAATGGATTTCTTCATCATGCCCATAGGAATCTCATCAATAATTCTAAAAGATCAAATCAACATTGGTACTGACAACTCTTTAGCATCTTCTGCCCTCTGGGATCCCTCTGCATGAAGGACAAAACAAAGACTTCCTCCCAAAATTTCCACTGAAGGAGGTCACCCAGTGCAGTTATTTCATTTCCTACTTGACTGTTGTTTGGACTTCTTCATCATGGCCCCATAGCTGGGTACTTTCCTCTCTTCAGCTTCTTTTTGTGTTTTGTCATCCCACATTAAACTGTAAGCTCCTTAAGGGAAGGTATTTTCTTTTTTATATATACTTTTAATCTCCAGCACATAGCACAATAATTGGCACATAGCAGGTAAATAGTAAATGTTTTTTTTGGCTAACTTCAAGTATGCTCACTAACTCATGGAATGTAACATGGTAGGAAAAAAAACTGAAATAAACATTTTAAATGTCTACTATTAAAAAAATGCTATGTGAATGAATAGAAAAAAAAACTAACTTTTACAACAAATGTTTTGCACATCTCCTATTCCAGGCATTCTGCAAGGTACTTGTGATATGTTAATTGGCATGAATATGTCCCTGACTTCAAATAGCTTACCTTCTACCCTGAAAGATCACATAGACACACATAAGTTTATATAAATTCCATTATTTATAAATATATTATCTATCTATATTATCTATATATCTATCCATAATATCAACGTACTTAAACTTCCTATTGTAAATCTATTGAAATCCATTGTCTCTGTGTGAATATGTGTGTGTTGGGGGGAGGGGTATGATTAATGTCCAAGGATTTCAGAAAGGCATTAGTTCCATATGATAGAATCATGACACAGACAATAGGCAGCCATTATGATGTTAATAATAGAAAGCATAGGTAAAGAGGCAGTCTAGTTTTACATGAAAGATGATAAACTAGAGGTATTAGCTAGAGTTAGAGTACAATCAAAGCTATCAATAGTCACATGAAAAAAATTACTACTGATTAAATTACTAATAAATCAGTGCTAAATTAAATTAGTTTTGATTAAATAAATGTAAATTAAAACAACACTAAAATAAGAGCCATTCCCCATTCGATAAATGGTCAAAGGATATGAACAGGTAGTTTTCAGAAGATCTAAAAGATATTAATAAGCACATGAAAAAATATCCTACATTGCTACAGATTAGAGAAAGGGAAATTAGAATAACTCTGAGATATCATTTATCAGATTGCCTAACATGACAGAAAAGGAAAATGACAAATTTTGGACGGGACTTAGAGAAACTGTTAGTGAACTTGTCCAATGATTCTGGAGAGCAAATTGGAACTATAACCAAAGGACTATGCAACTGTGCATACTTTTGAATAAATAAGCAATACTACTACTAAATATGTATCTCAAAGAGTCAAAGAAATGTGAAAAGGATCTATTCATATAAAATATTTATAGCAGTTTTTTAAGGTGATAGAGAATTAGAAATTGAAAATTGAGGGCTGCCCATCAATTTGGAAATGACTGAATAAGTTTTGTCATATGATTGTGACAATATTACTGTGCTACAAGAAATTATGAGCAGGTTGGTTTTAAAAAGAAAGATTTGTATGCCCTGATGTGAAGTGAAGTGAATAGAATGAAAATAACATATTCAGTAATAGCAATATTCTAAGGATGACCAACTGTGAATAATTTATCTAAACTCATCAAAACAATACTCTAATTCCAAAGGACCCAAGATGAAAAATGTTATCCAGCTGCAGAGAAAGAGAGAAAACTGATGAACTCTGAGTACAAATGGAGAACTTTTCTTTCTTTTTTTCTTATTGCTGGTCTTTTTTTCAGTATATGTTTTCTTTTGTAGCATGGTTAATATGGAAATATATTTTGTATGACCTCACACATATAATCAGTATCATATTCCTTGCCATCTAAATGGAGAAGGGAGGAACAGGAGGGAGGGAGACAAATCGGGCCTCAAATTAAAAAAAATATTATTTATAAGTAATTTCGAAATATTAAATTGAATAATTATTATTAAATCTTTTTTTAAACCTGTGGAAAAGTACATGCTTTTTTGTGAGTTTGAAGGTGGCAGTAGTAAATCATATCTATCAATAGAGAGAAAGAGAGACAAAAAGAGAGAGGGGAAGAGAGATTAAGATTTTAAAGGACTTAGTAGTGGGGATAA
Organism: Petaurus breviceps papuanus; assembly: GCF_028583685.1. Lineage (NCBI taxonomy): Eukaryota > Metazoa > Chordata > Mammalia > Diprotodontia > Petauridae > Petaurus > Petaurus breviceps. The sequence goes on along the minus strand of NW_027187314.1, from coordinate 3,794,457 downwards.
TGGAGAGAAAAGAGGATGAGAAATGGCTTCATATCAGAGGGGATATTTCCACTGACCTTTGAAAGAAATCAGGTATTACAAGAGGCAGAGGACATTTGATTGTGAATTCTTTGAAGGTATAAACTGTTTTTTGCCTTTTTAAGTATCCAAAGCACTTAGTCTAATGTCTGGAATATAGTAGATGATTAATAAATGTTTACTGGCTGTCTGCTAGTTGAGAAAGGGAGGTTTGCATACATGGGAGTTCTGCAGTTCAGTCGTTTTTCAGTCATATCTGACTCTTCATGATGTAATTGAAGTTTAGTTGGCAAAGATATTGGAGTGGTTTGCTATTCTTTCTCCAGCTCATTTTATAGATGAGGAACTGAAATAAACAGGGTTGAATGACTTGCCCAGGGTCCAAAAGCTAATGTCTGAAGCCAGATTTGAACATATGGAGATAAATACTCCTGGCCTTAGGTCCTGAACTCTATCCACTGCACTAACTTTCCCTCCTTACATAGGAAAAAGATATATCAATGGGATGTAAATAAAAATCATTTGGGAGAAAGAAAAAGAAGGCATGCTTGGTTATATCATAGAGCATATAAAGTAAACAAAGTAATTTATGATAAATACTGAAAAATAAAATTGGGAAGAGATTGTGAAGAGTCAGAAGTACCCAAAATACTGCATTTGATCCTAGAGATAGTAGCAAACAACTGGGCATATTGATGAGAAATGTACAGTATTCTCAAGGAAAATTACACTTGCCATTGCTTTGTTGAGAATGATTTAGAGTGTGCTGAGATGTAAACAACAAAAATAATTTGGAGATTTTTGTAATCCTCCAGGTGACTATGCTGCTTTACTGGTATTCAAGGCACCTAATATACTGATACAACTTTAGGTGTTCTATCTAATTGCATCCTTAAGGTCCCTTTCCTAAGAATATATTCCAAAGAAATCAAGCATTAAAACATTTAAATGAAAAAAGATATTTATACTAACATTTTTGTAGTAACAATAAATTGTAATTAAAGTAAATGTTCACAAATTGGGCAATAGCTTACAAAAATTGTGGTAGCTCTGATGCCATTTTTTCATATCAGCCTTCCTGTGCCATAGACCTTTACTCATTCCCCACAGAATGTCATAGGCTTGGACAATCTGGCCTACCCAAACTACTGCTGCTTTCACCATAATCCCCAACTCCTTTACCAACATATTGGATTCTGCCTCACTCCCAGCATGTGCCAGAAAGGTGAACTATCATTTAGGCTGTTTTAAATATAAAATTTTAATAAATAATAAAAAACAAAATATTTCTTAAATATAAAAAGCTTTGTTTGGCATTCAAGGTCTTTCAAGCTGGCTTTTCCCTACCTTTGTAATCTTCTTACACTTTATTCCTATCTACATACTCTAAGACCCAGCTACATTGGCTTAATCCATATTCATTACACACAACACTCCATGGCATTAGTCTTTTCACTGGCTATAACCATGCCTGAAATGTTTTCCCTATAAGAATCATCTTGAAAGTTACAGTCTATAGGAGGTTTTCCCAGGCTCCTCAGCTACTAAACCATTCTTTTGTAAGGTTACACTCCATATATTCTTTATAAATCATTATCTGTACCTATGTTTCTTTCTTTGTTTTTCTTTTACCATAGTAGAGTATGATTTCATTAAGGGAAGGAATTGTTTCTCTTTTATCTGTAGAGTTAAGCATACTATAGACACATAAGTACTTAAATGTTTGTTCATTAGTTGATTAAGTCACTTGTTCACTTGTGTCAGAAGTAGAATTTGAAACAATGCCTTCTTAATTTCAAGCACTCTTCTAAGTCTCTCTTCTTCTTTTAAGTATATACAATAGATAAAATATTTTCAAGTTAAAAATGATAATGCTGATAGAGACAAAAGTTGACATAAGTCAATTCAATTTCATTTGAGTCAACAAACATTTACAAACCTTTCTTTTTTCAGAGATTCTATGTGATGAGAGACTTACAAAGTTTATATAAGATGACCCCATTTTGTTTATAACCTGTTCAGGGATTAAATCCTCACAATGAGCCAAAACTACTTATTGGTACAAAAGCCCTTATCTTTAAAATTAATATTCACCTGATGATGCTTTATGGTTATATGTCATGTTATGCCATCTCTCAGAAGAATGAAAAATTAAAATAATCTGAAGGGCAATGGATTGATTGATGATGACTATAATATGATGTATCATATTACAAGTGATGGGAAGTAGTCCGGAGGAAATCAGCAATGTAATGCATTACTGAGAAAGAAGTGCTGTTTGTTGGTTAAGGTGAAATAAAATAGAAAACTGAAGAAGTATATTGGAATTTTTGAAAACCGTAGTGTTCCAAATTTTACAAATAATTATTCACATAAAGGTATATAGAAAAGGAAAGTAAGTATATGTGCTTAGTAATTATTGACATTCTTTTAACCACTTATTTGAGTGAGCTCATCCATGATTTTATGGGAGGGTGGGACTTAGGTATTAATAACATTCCTTTCCTGAAGAATTTTATAAGAAGGTATTTAAATGTATTTAAGGTCAAATTGCTTTCAGAAAAAGAAATTGGGGATGAGTTTGGTCTGTTTCAGTTCTTCTTTCTTAATTCATTTTAGTGACATTTTACCTCATGTATTAGGAACTGGAGTATTAAAGTTCAAATGTTATGGTTTCTCTGTCACCGATAATACAAATGATGCTTTCAAATATATGCAAATTGATAAAAATGTGTTTTGGTAGCTTTTCTTTTCTTTTTCTTTTTTACTTAATCTAATAAACCTAAGATAGATTTGTGGGCCTAAGATACATGACATAGCTCTTATGCTAGAATAAAGTTTCACATGACAATGAAGAAAGTCCTGATTCACATTACTTGTAATAGATGTGAAAGCATAGGCCACAAAATAAAACATTTTTTAATGCAAACACAGTTACAGTAAAGCACTTTAAAAATATCTTCCCAGAATTCTCAAAGTTTAATGTATTCATATTTCTGCTTTTGTTTTTGTTTTTTGCATACATAGCAGGGTCTGTGTCGATCCTGGGTCATGGTTTTTCATTGAATATTAATCATTTTGATGAATTCTGAAAATCCTCCTCCAATAAATGTGACAGAAAGAATTGAAAAGAAAGTCAAAACATTTAACTTTAAAAGACAGAAGACACGGGGCTGATTGATACAGCATGATTATGAAAAAATAATTTACTTAGTTTAATTGAAGCCTGAATTGTGTTGGATTTAAATTAGTAATCTGACTTTGAATTAAGTATCTTTTTGAGAGACAGTTTATAATATACAGAAATATATTAAGAATATCTTTTGATAGATTGAATATTAAGGGACAGAAATAAATCCTTAACTTTCTTTTCTTCAATATTAACCAAGTTAACCTTGATTTTATTTAAGTATGAGTTCTTTCATTTTCTTTTCTATCTATAATTTCAAGGATGATTTTCAAAATAACTGACCATTTAAATGGAAAAAATAGAATTAAAAAAAAGATGGAGTAGCTAGGTGGCACAGTAAATAGAGCACTGGCCCTGGACTCAGAAGGATGTGAGTTCAAATCCAGCCTCAGACACTTGATACACTTACTAGCTATGTGACCTTGGGCAAGTCATTTAAACCCAATTTCCCTGACTTACCCCATCCAAAAAGGAAAAAAAAAAGGACAATTGATCTTATGTCAATAATTGGAATTCCATTAGTTATTGCACTGGTACAAATAATAACAGGTTCTAGGAATGCAAAATCCGAGCTTCTATACCTTAGCACATAATATTGAAGATACTCTATAGTCATTTTAAAAGTCATCCCCCATTGGCCAACTTACTTTGGTGGAGACTCTCTGCACTTATCTAGGTAGGTCTTTGAATGACTTTGACACAACATACCTGGCTGTCTATTTCCTGCTTTTATTCCAACTAGTCTATTATATTCTTATGGCCATAATTTTTAAAATGGGGGTATTTCCTTATTAATATAGATTGAAACCTCTCTACCATTAACAGATAGTCTTCAAGATATCATGGTGCCCAAAATACATGTAGGCAAACTGATAATGAACTTTTCCAACGTGAATTATATTGATGCATAACTTATGGGTATTCATCAAAACTACATACAAATAGTTTGTATCTTGTTTTATTCTTTCTTTAAATTAAATTTTAAGTTTATTTTAAGTTTACATCATTTATTTCCACAAGATTTTTAGATACACATTTTCTCCCATCTTTCCCTTACACACCACTGCAAAACAGTGACCCCATGAACTATATACCCCTCCCTCAATCTGCTCTCTCCTATATTCTCCCCCAGACCCCCTCCAACTTTCCAGTAGGACAAGATGGATCTCTATATTCCAGTGCCTATATATTTTACTTCCAAGTTGCATGTAAAAAATAAAATATTTTTAAACATTTGATTTTAAACTTTGAATTCCAGATTCGTTCCCTTTTTCCCTCATCACTCACCCTTACAGGGAAGACAAGCAATTAAATAGAGGTTGCACATGAGTAGCTACACAAAACATTTACATAGTGTATATGTTGTGAAAGAATGACTATATCTCCCTCCATCCTATTCCACACCACACTTATTTTATTCTCTACTTTGACCCTGTCCCTTTTCAAAAGTGTGTGCTTCCAAATTCCCTCCCCCTCAACCTGCCCTCCATCCCATCATCTCCCTCTCATTTACTTCCCCCCTGCTCTCCTGCAGGGTGAGATACCTATTTAGTGTGAATGTCATTCCTTCCTAAGACAAATTCAATTGAGAGTAAGGTTGACTCATTCCCTTTTGCCTTCCTGTTCTTTTGCTCCATTTTATCAGTTTTCCCTTGCCTCTTCCAAATGGGATAATTTACCCAATTCTGTCTCTCCCCATCTCCTGTCATTATATTCCTCTCTCACCTCACCTGTCAATTTCACTTTTTTAAGTAACATCACTTCCTATTAAATTGTTCCTGTGTGCTCTGTGAATGTATACCTGTACACACACTTACATATGTATTCATATGCACATATATACTCCTATATAGACATATGTCTATGTATATAAACATATATATATATATACATTTATATTCCCTTCAACTATCCTCATACTGAGAAAAGTTTCATAAGTTGCAATTATCATTTTTCCATGTAGGAATGTAAATAGTTCAACTTTGATAAGTTCCTTAATATTTCTTTTCCCTGTTTACCTTCTCATGCTTCTTGTATATGAATGTAAAATTTTCTATTCACCTCTCATTTTTCATCAAGAATGCTTGAACGCCCTCTATTTCAATGAATGACCATATTTTCCCCTGAAAGATGATACTCAGTTTTGCTGGGTAGTTGATTCTTGGTTTTAATCCCAGCTCCTTCGAAGTCTGGAATATCATATTCCAAGCCCCTTGATACCTCAATGTAGAAGCTTCCAGGTACTATGTTATCCTGATTGTATTTCCACAATATTGAAATTGTTTCTTCCTAGTTGCTTGTAATATTTTCTCCTTGATCTGGGATCTCTGGAACCTGGCTATAATGTTTCTAGGAGTTTTCTTTTTGGGATCTTTTATAGGAGGTGTATTCTTTCAACCTCTATTTTGCCCTATGGTTCTAAAGCATCAGGGCAATTTTCCTTGAGTATTTCTTGAAGGATGATTTCTAGGGTTTTCATTTTTTATTTATTTTTTTCCTGGTGATCATGGCTGTCAGTTAGTCCAGTAATTTTTAAATTATCTCTCCTGGATCTATTTTTCAGTTAAGTGGTATTTCCTATGAGATATTTCACATTGCCTTCTGTTTTTTTTCACTTCTTTTAAACTGTTAAGGAGTATCTTGAAATCTCATAAATTCACTAGCTTCCATTTGCTCCAATCTAATTCTGAAGGAATGATTCTCTTCAGTGAGTTTTTGAGATTCTTTTTCCATCTGGCAAAATCTGGCTTTGTAAGCCATTCTTCTCCTCATTGTCTTTTTGAGCCCCTTTTGTCATCTGAGCTAGTCTACTTCTTAAGGTGTCATTTTCTTTCAGTCAGGTTGTGGACTCTCATTTCATAATTTTCTTGCATTGTTCTCATTTCACTTCCCAATATTTCTTCCACTTCTTTTATTTGATTTTCAAAATCCTTTTTAAGAGCCTCTATGTACTGTAACCAGTTAATATTTTTCTTGGAAGCTTTTGATGCAGGAGTTCTGACTTTGATGTTTTCCTCCTGTTCCATTCTTTGATCCTTTTTGTCCCCAAAATGGAAGTGTATAGTTGTATTGCTCTGTTTGCTTTACTTCTTTTGCTTGCTCATGTTGCCACTGTATTACTTGACTTTTGAGTCTTTTGCCACAGTAGAACTCTGCTACCAGAAAGGGGATCTTTATTCCAAACGCTGGGCTTTTCACAGTTGCTGTAGCTATTATTTGGGTGCCCTCTCTGAAACCTCCACATGCTCTGGCAAACTGTTCATGTACCCTAGAACTTCCACCCTGGACTGCAATCCAGATCCAAGCAGGTTAAAGCAAGAGTGATTACCCCTCAGACTGGTCTCTTTATCCCCCTACAATCTGCAGAACAGTTGCTCTGAAGCAGCCACATGGGGGAGGCTGCAAGGCCGTGGAAACTTATCTGCTTCTCTCCCTGGGAACAAAGGCTGGATCACACTCCCGAATTCGTAGATGCCAAAGTCCACTCTTTACTGACCTCTCACTTTGTCCTTAGCATCTATGGGTTGATAATTCTGGAGACTGCCACAGCTGCTGGTGTTCTGAAGACCCTCCAGTCTGCAGCTTTTCAGGCCACCCTGAGGCTAAAACCTTGGGCTTGTGCAGTGTTGGACTAGCTCCCAGAGCGCTGAACTGGCCACTTCCTGATGGCCTGCCAGGCTGTCCTCAATGGAAGATTAGCTTCTCTGTGTCATTTTGTGGTTTCTATAGCTCAAAAGTTTGTCTAGAGTAATTTTTACATACATTGAAGGAGGCAGGAACTGTAGTTGTGCAGATGTCCTGTTTCTACTCTGCCATCATGACTCCACCCCCAGTTGAAATGGATTTTTAGAAACCTACCACCTATCTCTCTTAAAAATATTACATAAAAAAAGAAAATTACTCATTTACTATATGCAGAAATGGTTTCAGTAGATTTTTCAGGACTCCTCTTGCAGTATTATATTTGGGAAGTTTAATGCTAAATTCAAAAACTATAAATTGAAAAAATGAATTTTTTTGAAAACTCTAAATTGGCATAGTTTTCCATCACTCTCAATTAATACTTTAAAAATGTTTTCTATAAAATTTTTTCATAAGTTTTTTTCTCTGAAACAAAGCACTAATAATTAAAATGTATTGATTAATAAAAAATAAATAATTTTGGTTTAGTTCTGATCTTATTATGAAGGTATAAATCTTTCTATTTCATTGAATGACCATTTTTTTTCCCTTGATGCTTAATTTTGCCTGGTAAGTGATTCTTGGTTGTAGTCCTAGCTTCTTTGTCCTATGCAATATCATGTACCATAATCTTGGATCATTTAATGTTGCACCTACCAAGTCCAATGTGATCCTGGCTGTGACTCCCTAATATTTCAGTTGTTTCTTTCTGGCCACTTGTAGTATTTTTTTCCTTGACCTGATAGTTATGAAATTTGGATTTAATTCTCCTTGAGATTTTTATTTTTGGATGTCTTTCCTAAGGTGATTGGTGGTTTCTTTCCATTTCTGTTTGACCCTCTGGTTCCAGGATATCAGAGCAATTTTCCTTGACAATTTCTTGAAAGATGCAGTCTTGGTCTGCCTTTTGATTATGGCCTTCAGGTATTCTAATGATTCTGATATTGCGTATCCTGGATCTATCTTCTAGGTCAGTTATTTTTCCCATGAAGTATTTTACATTATCTTACATATTTTCCTTCTTTTAAATTTATTTGATTGATTAATGATGTCTCATAGAGTCATTAGGTTCCACTTATCCAATTCTAACTTTTATGGTGTTGTTTCCCCAATTAGCTTTTGTACTTTCTTTTCCATTTTTTCTTCAGTAGATTTTTGTATCATCTTTTCCATTTGGCTAATTCTACTTTTTAAGTAGTTTTCCAGACTATTAACTATTTTTTCATAATTTTCTTACATCACTCTGATATTTTCTTCCATTTTTCTTCTACCTCTCTTATATGGTTTTTAAGTTCCTATTTGAGCTCTTCCATAAGGTTTTTCTTGACTTGATGCCAGTTAATATTTTTTTTTGGTGGTTTTGCCCATACATGTTTTGACATTGCTGTTCTTTTTTGAGTTTCTGTCTTGGTCTTCCCTATAATATAATAGCTTGTTGTTTTTTTTTTCTTTTTGGAGGGGGGAAGGCATGTCAATTGGGGTTAAGTGACTTGCCCAAGATCACATGGCTAGTAAGTGTGTCAAGTGTCTGAGGCCAGATTTGAACTCAGGTCCTCGGGACTGCAAGGTTGGTGCTCTATTCACTGTGCCACCTAGATGCCCCATTAAAATAGCTTTCTATTTTCAGATTCTTTTTTTTTTTGTTTTTGTTGGTGTTCACTCTTTTTTTTTCTTTTTCTCTTAATTTTAAATTTGATCTCTGCTACCAGAATAGAAAGGGCTCTATCTCTCTCTTCTTGTGCCAATGGCTGCAGGCCCTGCCTAATTAGTTGATATTGCTTTGATATTTTCCTGTGGCCCATGGTGTTGGGTTAAGAGCTTCAGTGGGGAGTGACTGGCACTGCTGAAGTTGATAGGCATCTGGTCGCTTACCTGATATAAACTGAAGTCACAATGGTGGTGCATCACATGTGTGATGGTGTATCACACATAAACTTGAATATTTTATGCATTTCCCAGGAGTGACACTGAAGCTGTCCAGAGGCTGCCTAATTGCTTAGACACCCTTAGAATTGGAGGCTACCTATTTACCCAGGGCTGTGTTGTAGCAGATGGAGGTCTGACCACTGAAGGCAATCTGTTTGCCTGGGGCTACACTGAAGCACATGGTGTTTCTTGGAGCTGGAGTCTACTGGTTTCTCTGACTATGCTAAAGTATGAAGGAGGTCTTGGTGTCAGTTTTTTTCCTTCACCATCATACTGGGGCTAATTATCTCCTGATATTTTTCTGAGATCGGGATTACTACTGGCTTGCTAGGATGCTTCCTGTCCTAAAATGTGCTCTTCTTCTACTCAAGTGACACAGAACTTTATTGCCAAATTTCTTGGGCTAAAAAATTGTTTCACCCCTTCCTTTTACTTGTTCTAATATTCCAAGATTTGTTTGCAGGCTCTTTTTTATAGGTGTCTGGAGGTGAGTATGAGAGAGTTACAGCAATTTACTGATCACTCCATCTTGGCTCGTAGAAGTCCTACCAAGGAAAATTTTAAGGAAACAAAAAAGTGCAGTAGATAGTGTAATGGGAATGGGAATTTGAAAGTTTTCCCTGCCCCTTAATAGACTTGGGGGGAGGGAGTTTGTAGACCTCCCCTTCTTTGAAAGCAAATTCTGCCCCCTAATAGGCTGAAAGTAATCAAATGGAGCCTGTGATGGAGGGAATTTAGTGAAGGGTGGAGCAGAACCCATAGGAAGCCTGCCTGTGGTGAAGATAAACTCTGCCCCCTGACAGGCTGAGTGTAGTCACGTGGAGCCTATGGTGGGAGGAGTTTTGCTGAAGGGAAGCAGAGACCACAGGAAACTGGTTCAGAGCTAGCCAGACTCTAGGGGGAGAAGACGCTCATTAAGGAGATAGAGAGATTTGTAAATAAATATTGGTTTTGTATTGTAATATTGTAATAATATTGTTTTGTATTGGTTTGTGAGAAGGTTAAAGGATGGCCTGGCTCTCAGTGTTATCATGGCTTCTGGATATCTTTGGTACTATGATGGAATAGGCTTACTCCTTTTGGAATTCGGTTTTCTGGTGTCTAAATAAATCCTTTAGGTCTATCCTCTATCTGAAGAATCTGATATATTTTGTGATCAAATGTCATGCAATACTTATAGTCACAGTTTTTATTGTGATTATGGGCACTGTAAATATGGCATTGAAACTATAGATAGTAACAAAAATTCTTACCGGGGATGAATTAAAGATGACCATGGTTTTTTATAGATGTTAGGTATTTTGAACTCCAAAATGACTTGCATATTAAAAATAATGGATGCTAAGAACAATACAAAGGATTTTTAGCTATGTTGGGCACATAAAAAATTCATAAGAACTACTGTTGTATGGGACAGAGATTTTAGCAAAGTCTTTCACAAAAATGCTCAAATTTGTTTCTTCACATACTAACTTTAATATAGTATCTGGTATCTGGTATTTGGTATCTGAACGTATATGGTAGACTTTTTTTTTTCACCCTGTGCTTAAGTGGATGTGATAATGAAAGCTCAAATATCCCAGAAGTAAATTGAAAAAGCAATAGAAGGAAATGAAAAAATGTTAATCTGCAACCTAGAAAACTGATCACTAATTATCACTACTTTATCTATAATTATATATTCTCTAAGAATGATTTTAAAAAAACATTATTTTTAAAAAGGAAAATAAGGAGTTCATTGCTGAGGAACCACTTAACTACATTAAATTTTGCATTCATCCTGAGTTGAAGCATTTGTACCTAACTATCCCATTGTGTAGAGCCCAATGCTATATATGTTTACTGATTCCCCAATATCACTAAAAGGCTGGAATTGAAGAGTCACTCTGCTGAGAATTTCATTATATGCATGAAATGCTTTCATAGAAGGCATTAGAAAATTTGTTCAGTTAGGAACTGCACAGAGGAGAATTCTTGATATTTTCTAGAAATAATGATCACAAGATTAAATGTTGGTGAGGGGACAGAGACAAGATGGTGGAGTAGAAGCAGGAAATTCTGTGACCTCACCCCACAACCACCTGAAATACTTATACAATATGACTAAAAAAATTTTAGAGATACAGAAACCACAAAGTGACAGAGAGAAAAAAAATCTCCTGCTGAAGGCAGGCTGGCAGGCGGACAAGAAGGATTCATCACAGTGCATTGGGAGCCAATCACAGTTCTGTGTGAGGTGCGTGATTTTGGTCCCAGGGAGGCAGCAGCTGCCAGAGCAGATGCCAGGAAAGTGAATCAACAGCAGCTGTGGTGGTTTCCAGACTTTTCAACGCATAAATGTGAAAAATAAAGTAAAAGGTCAGTTGGAACTCTGTTGGAAAGGAAGGGCGTAGTCCGGCCACTGCCCCCATGGTGAGAGGTGGCAGAGGCAGGGAGGCTGCAGCATTTGCCATGTGGCTGCCTCAGGAGCTCTTGGTCTACAGATCATAGGGGGACCAAGTCAACATTCCAAGAGTAATCACTCTTGCTTTGGCCTACTTGGATCTGGGTCACTTTTTTGGGTGGCAGTCCTGGAGAGAGAAATGCCTGTTTGCCAGTGTGGTGACTGTAGAGAGGGTGCCCTCCTCACACTTCTGCCAACATTTGTGAAAACCCCAGAAATCTGGGACAAAGCTCTCCTCTTTGGACGCAGAGTTCTACCATGGCAAAGACCTCAAAAGTCAGGTAATTGGTTGGTAACATGAGCAAGCAGAGGAAGCAGAGCAAGCACAGCCATCAAACCTTAGATTCCTTTTTTGGGGGACAAAAAGGATCAACTTATGTATTGGGAGAATGACGATGAAATCAGAACTCCTGCATCGAAAGCTTTCAAGAAAAATATGAATTGTTTACAGGCCAAGGAGGAGCTCAAGAAGGATTTTGAAAAGTAAGTAAGAGATGTGAAGGAAAAAGTAGGAAGAGAAATGAGAATGATGCAAGAAAATCGTGAAAAGAGAGTCAAACTCTGACTGGAGAAAACAAGACCTTAAAAATAGCCTAACTCAAATGGCAAAAGAGGCCCAGAAAGCCTATGAACCAATGAGGAAAAGAATGCCTTAAAAAGCTGAATTTGCCAGATGGAAAAGGAATTTCAAAAACTCACTGAAGAGAACAATTCCTTCAAAATTAGATTGGAGCAAATGGAAGCTAATGACTTTATGAGCAACCAAGATACTCTTAAACAGATCCAAATAAATTAAAAAATAGGAAGCAATGTGAAATATCTCATTGGGAAAACCACTGACCTGGAAAATAGATCCAGAAGAGATAAGTTGAAAATTATTGTTGGATTACCTGAAAGCCATGATGCAAACAAAACAAAACAAAACAAACAAAAAAAAACCCCTAGAAATCATGCTTCAAGAAATTGTTAAGGAAAATTGCTCTGATATTTTAGAACCAGAGGGCAAAATAGAAATTAAAAGAACTCACCAATCGCCTCTTTAAAAAAGATGCCAAAGGAGGGGGGTGGGGGTGCTAGATGGCTCAGTGAGTAACAACACTGGCCCCAGTGTCGGGATGACCTGGGGATAAATTCTCATATATTTAGCACCACACCCAGAAATAACTGGCCGTGTAACCTTGTGCAAATTACTTAACCCCAATTGCTTTAAAAAAAAAATCTCCTAGGAATATTATAGCCAAAATCCAGTGTTCCCAGGTCAAGGAGAAAATATTACAAGCAGCCAGGAAGACACAATTTTAGTATTGTGAAAACACAATCAGGATAACATAAAATCTATCAGCTTCTATAATAAGGGACCAAAGGGATTGGAAAATGATATTCCAGAGATCAAAGGAGCTGGGATTAAAACCAAGAATCACCTACCTAGCAAAACTGAGTATAATATTTCAGGGGAAAATATGGTCTTTTAATGAAATAGAGGACTTTCAATCATTCTTGAAGACAAAAAAACAGAGTTGAATAGAAAATTTGACTTTCAAATACAGGAAGCAAGAGAAGTATGAGAAGGTAAATAGGGAAAAGAAATCATAAGGAACATATTAAAATTGAACTATTTACATTCCTTCATGGAAAAATAATAATTGTAACTCATGAGACTTTTCTCAGTATGAGGATAATTGATAGGAATATATATGTATATATGTATACATACATATATGTTTATATAGGAGGGTATATTTGCATATAAATGCATATGTGAGTGTGTAAATATGGGTACATGTATACATAGACAAAGGGCACACGATCAGTTGAAAAGGAAGGGATGATATCTGAAAAAAAAACAAGATTAATTTTTGCAAAAACCTTTCTTGCCATCTTAGAGCCATTTCTTGTTTTAAAGATGGAGAAACTGCTGCCCCAAAATATTAAGCAATTCACAAAGGTCACACAAGCAATAAGAATAGCACAATAATGTGAAAACAACTATATGGGTAAAGATATAAACACATTGACCAAATCTTATTTGTTCTTGATTTTAGTTTTATCAATACAATTTGCCAATGGAATGGTCTTTCATTAAAATAGCTTATAATGTTTTTATTCCTACAAATTTATTTTTCCCTGAACATATCTCTAATTATCTTGAAAATATATATTTCCTGAAAAGTTAATTAGGAAGAGAATTTTTGTATATCATATCATATTTTCTTCACATTGTCCTTTATAAAAAGGTACATTATCAATTTTAAAAAGTCTTGCCATTATACTGAGTTGTAATATTTATATGAAAAAATAGGCAAAAGGATGAGTGACTAGAGATTATTAGATATACTAGTAGCAACTGACCAAATGTAAGTTCAAATCTTTGGATATAAATTCAGTTTTCCTTAATAGTCTGAAATACTTTACAAAATTCAAAATATTTCATTAAATAATAGATTTTAAAATGTTGAACCTGAAGAGGATCTCTGCTTTACTTTTTATTCCAAACACCAAATTACAATTTTCTTGGCTCTGAATAAAATAGAAGCAAATAAAATTGAAAAGCACCTTAGACTTTATCTGATGTAATTCAAATTTGAAGTCTGATCCTTTCTATAATATCTTAACATTTGGTCACTCAGAATTCACTTAAATATATCCAATGTTAGGCAGCTCACTACTTCTAAAGTTATAACATTCTTCTATTGGAGAGCTAATTGCTAGTGAATTTTAATTTTTATTTCCCCAACATCTTCTCAGAAATTTCAACACCTCCTCTAAGAGAAAACAAAATATGATAAATCCCTCTGAAGGAAAGATCTTCCAATAATTCCAAATAGTGATTGCATCTGTGGTGAGGTGTTGATTTTTCAGGCCAAGTATCTCTGGCTTTACTTCACTTTTCTTCACCACATTGTCTAACATCTTCTGATTAAGTTTAAGTTTGTATATATCTTTCCTGAAGCTAATTGGTGAAAGCATTATTTCAAATGTTGTCTTTATGAAATCAAATCTCTCTATTTTGAGAACCAAATATATATTTTCACAGCTGAAGACAACATATTTTAGTGAGGTTACATCACACTGACGACATATTGAGCTTTTAGTCTAGGAAAAGCATTAGATTGTTGGGTTTTTTTTTTTTTACCGAATAAGAACTTTTTTCTTGTCAGACATCCACACTTCTATTCTTAGGGACTTTATTTTTGTGATTCCAAGTTGTGGACTTGACATTTACCTTAACTAAATGCCTGATTATTAAAGTCAACCCATTACTGTTTTCTTTCATCACTTGACTAATATTTTCATGACTACACATTTACAACCTACATCAAAATGCTTGCTTTCTCAGGGGGAAGAAACTTAAAGAGAGTTTGGAACTCAATTTTTGTTTTTATAAATAAATGTTGAAAAAATATTTTATATGTAACTGGGGAAAATAAAATACTAAATAAGTTCAATATAAAAATAAAGAAATAAACATCTCTTCACCTTTCTCTCCTCTACATACTAATAAAATTTAGTAGATGGAAGACACAAAACACATTCTTCATGACTTCATAGAGAAAAGTGCCTTGAAGAAATGTAGCAGATATTTTTGTTGTTTTGAAATCATGTCTGACTCTCTGTGATCCCATGCATCATAGCACACCAAGCCCTTCTATCATCCACTCTCTCCCAAAGTATGTCCAAACTCATGCCTGTTACTTCCATGACACTATCTCTTCCTCTGCCATCCCCTTCTTCTTTTGTCTTTAATTTTTCTTCACATTAATATCTTTTCCAATAAATTCTGTCCTCTTATGTGGACAATGTATTGGAGCTTCAACTTCAGTATTTGTCCTTCATATGAACAGACCGGATTATTATCTATAAGTATTGACTAATTTGATCTTCTTACTGACTAAGGAACTCTCAAAAATTTTTTGCAACACTGAAATTTGAACAGACATTCACTCATATCTAATGTCTGTTATTTAATACCCACTGCCATCTTAAGATCAGAGGTATGGAACTGGAAGAGGTCTCAGAAGAAATACACTCCTGATTACTGATTTTGATGATGAAACTGAGGGAGATTAAATACCTTTTTTGATGTTATACAAATGGTATCTTTTTGAGACCACAAGAATTTAAAGTACCCAAAGGAGGATGTATTAGTTTGGGGCAAGTTATTCTTTGTTATTCCGATCTTTTTTTTCAGAACTCCAAGAATTCATTGCATCAGTTATAGTAGTCTAAATCCCAATGGACTATTCAAAGGTAAGACTAGGCACTTAAGCCACACTCACAGTAAAATTTGAAAGTCTGGGCCAATGATTTTGTGGACTACTGATGGCACAACATGTCTACTGCTTAGGAGAGAACTGATGTGGGTCACCATTTGATTGAGTACAGTATGGCTTCTCATCATATACAAAGATTGTATAGCTTATATTCCATCAATAACACACATATATTCACACTTGTTTTCACATGAGTATGGAGGGGTTTGCCCTAGGCCATCCACAAATAGTGGGTACTTCTTGTCCCTTATATTGCAAATAAAATAAAATAAATCATCCCATATGGTAACCATGTCAATAAATTTAAGTCATTATCAAGGTATTAATACTACCTTCCAAAGGCAAATCCTTCAAATTTATCTGTGTCACATGGTAGAAAGAAGAGTAGTTTAAAAATTAAGAAGTCTTGGGTTTGAATCCTGCCTCTGCTTCTTAGTGCCTCTGTAATAAATTATTTGATTTTTCTGAAACCAAGTTTCCTTACCTATATAATAAGGGGAATAGATTATATAGTGTCTGAAGTTCTTTAAAAATCTATGATCTTAGGATCAAAAGTAATTACTAGTGATTATCTACATCCATGGAGGTAGTTCTCAGAGAAGTATTTCTTTCCAATAAAAGAATTGTAGATTTTTTTGTATATTAAAATTTATAGGGCTAACCAGTCTTGGAAACAGGCATATTTTAAATCAATCTATTTCTCAACTGAAATACTTCTGAGAAAGGTTTTGTAACATTACCATTTTGTCAGAAATTTCAGTTCCAAAGGGTTGTACTGAAGAGTTTTGCTAATGTTGGCATTAGTTGACAGAGACATTTTAAAAGGTTTATATTGCTATCCTGACTGACTTTCAGAAATTGCACTGTGTATTATATTGTCATTTAGTATTGCTTCCATGGACTTTTTTGCATTATTTTAGACAGTTCACTTGAGTGTGAAGTTACAAAAAGCTCTGAAACAGAACAATATAAAATCCAGTGTATACATATGCATAGACATATGTCTATTTTACATGCATATAAATATATAAATATGCATATATGTATACACTTGCACATTATATATGTATGTATATGTGAAACACAGCCTTGGAAGCCCTTTGGTATAGCAGGGATAATACCTAATCTTTATGTCACTCAGGAATATCATGTGAGTAGACAGGAATATAATCTATGGGTATAAACACCAGTCAGAGCAAACATGAGCAAAGAACAAGAGAAATAATATTTTCAAACTTAGAGAACAACAGCCTCATTTCTAGAATATACAGAGAATTAAGTCAAATCTATAAGAATACAAGTCATTCCCCACTTGACAAATGGTCAAAGGATATGAAAAGGAAGTTTTTAGAGGAGGAAATTAAAGATATCTATAAGCATAATAAAAAAATGCTCTAAATCACTATTGATTAGAGAAATGCAAATCAAAACAACTCTGAGGTAACACATCTCACTGGACATATTGGCTAAGATGACAGAACAGGAAGATCACAAATGCTGGAAAGGATGTGGACAAATTGGAACACTAATGCATTGTCAGTGGAGTGGTGAACTGATTCAACCATTACATAGAGCAATCTGGAACTATGCCTAAAGGTTTATAAATAATTGCATACCCTTAGACTCAGCAATACTACTTCTAGGATTGTATCCCAAAGAAATCATAGAAGTGGGAGGAAGACCCATATATACAAAAATATTTATAACAGTTCTTTTTGTGGTGGCAAAGAATTGGAAATTAAGGGGATGCCCATCAATTGGGGAATGAGGAGCATATGGACTTTATATTTACCTGGAGAAGCTTATACAAACTCATGCTGAGTGAGAAGAGCAGAACCAGGAGAAATTTGTACACAATTGCAGACACAATGTATGTGTGATGATGAACTTTGATAGAATGGATTCTTCTCAGCAATGCAAGGTTATAAGTCAACTCCAAAAGGCTCATGATGGAAAGAGATGTCTACATTCAGAGAACAAACTAAAAAGAAGAGAATTTGAATGCAGATTGAAGCAAACTACCTGCTCTCTTTCTTTTTCTTGTTTGGTTTTGTTTCCCCTTTCCCATTGTTCATCCAGTCCATTACAATCTTTCTTTAAAACCTGACTAATGTCTAATGTGAAAGTATTTGCAGATCCTATACTTGATTGCACGCTGTCATGGTGGAAGGGAGGGAAGAGAAGGAGGGGGAGAAAATTTGAAGCTCAAAGGATTGTGGAACTGAACTGAATCTTGTAAACAAATTAAGAAAGACAAAAAAAAAAAAGAAATTAGCACACACAAAAAAAGAAAAAGAAACTTAGAAAAAACAGGATATAATAAGTAGAAATGCCCTCAGAGGCAATCTTACCAAACCCATACTTAACACTCTGCAATAACCTTTATAAAACATAAGAGGTTTCCCATTTCCTTCTTGAATACTTTCAATGAAGAGGAATCCACTATCAATTCAATTCATTTAAACAACAACAAAAAAATTTTTCTATGTGTCAGAAACTGTGCTAGACACTGAAGATTGATGTAAAAAATGAAAGCCCCTGTCCTCAGTGAGCTTATATTCTACCCTGGGCACCCATTTCATATTTTGGACAACTCTATTTTTAGGGAGTTATTTCCACCCCATCAGCCTATATGTGCATCTTGGAAGCTTTCATTGCTCCTGGTCTTCACTCTGTGGCCAAGTACATCATATCTAAATTTTCTTCTACTTGCTGGTCTTCCAAATACTTGAAGGCTGCTATAATTCACTAAATATTTCTGGTTGTTTTTTTTTTTTACCATTCTTTATATGGCATAGTCAGGAGACAAATATAATCTCTGCCTTCATCCAAACAATTTAAAACAAAAGGTAGAAAAATAAAGGGCCAAGGAAAGAGTCTGGTATCTCTTCACTAAAAATTAACTAGTCACAATCCTCATGGTTCTCCAAGTCCTATATTGGAGCCCAATTTTCATCTATATATTGAGGTACTTGGACTAGATGTCTGAAAGTTACTTTCCATGTCTTTGTTTATTAACCTCCGAAGTAGCAATGCATTTATTTCTTAATTAGTTTAGAAGTTGAACTCTTAGTTCTAACTGGTTTATGAATTTGTGGTAATTGTGCTTTTCTTTATCTCATAAAAATGGAGTATGAAAGGAAGAACTAATGCAGAGGAAGCAGGTGGGGTGGAGGGATGGTAATATTGGAGCCTTACCCTCATCTGGATTGAAGAGAAAACAACATACATGTCTGTAGAGGTTTAGAAGTCTTCTGAACATCTAGAGAGGTGAGAAAACTGGGAGATAAGTAGGAGGAGGGACTTTAAGAAAGGTATATTGGTTAATTTGGAATGGGATAAATAGGTAATGGAAAGACTTTGAGAGAGAAGAGTAAAATAAGGAATGAGGGTAAGGGGAGAAGATAAGGTAACAGGGATAAGGCTGTAGCGGCAACCATACTGGCATCCCCAGAATGGCTGCTAGCACAGATCTGCTTTACTAGGAAAATATGGCTGGTCAAGGGGTCAAAAATATATTTTTTAATTATATTCACTAGTTTAGGTGAAAAGTCAGCACCCTGAACTTCAGAGAAAATACAAGCAGAGGAATAAAAACCAACAGACAGGGCTCTAACTGCCTGAATCAAACACTTTACATATATCCCTGGATCAAGAGAGCCTTTACATCTGAGTATTCCAGGAGCTTTGAACATAAGGCCATTCAGAATCTCAAGATCCTTCTCATAAGCAAGCCACCAAAACTAAATACCAACTGAGAGGATATATATACTTCTCAGAGCCAGAGGGCATCACAAACCTCCTGACTAAGCACCTAACTAGAAATTAGCAAAAGGTGTAAAAACATTCCAACAAGCAAGCCTCCCCTAAGCAAATTTCCCTTAATGGGCTCCACTGTGAGGTCTCTTAATGGGTGGGGAAGATTTTAAATCACATTAACATTACAAGGGCAAAAAGAGAAACAGAGAAGAAAAATAGTAAGCAAAAATAAGATGGAAGCAAATTCACAAATAGCAAATATAACTTTGAATATGAATGGAAAATTAATTGGGGAATGAATGCACATGGTGGTATATGATTGTGATGGAATACTACTGTGCTATAAGAAATGATGAGCTCAATGATTTTAAGAAAAAAAAAGGAAAAAATTGCATGAAATAACAAAGAGCAAAGTGAGCAAAACCAAGACAGCATTGTTTACAGTAACAGCAATATTGTTTTAAGAATGCCTTTGAGCAAATAACTTCCTTTGTCTATTATAAATATCCAAATTAACTAGAGAACATATGAAGAAAAATGTTATCTTCATACAGAAAAAGAACTGATAAAGAGAAGTATGTGTAGAATAATTTTATGTACATATTAGAGTGAGAGACAGAGAGAGAGAGAGAGAGAGAGAGAGAGAGAGAGAGTCTAATGGTAGTCATCTCTAACTTTGTGTGCCTTGAAAAAGTCACCTAATCTTCATTGGTCTAAGTTTTTTTATTATATACAATATGGTGGTGATACTATATAGATTTTGTGAATGCAAATTAATATTACTAGAAATATATACAGGCATATATTGCATATACATATTTGTACATAACTTGTTGTTTGTCCTTCATTTTCAAGGAGGATCAATGACATCACAGGTGATTTGTTGACTTGTGCATGAATTGGATTAAAATGAGGCAGAGTTACACCAAGTCATCTTCACTCTTTTTTCCCGAGTCATCAAAGTTGAGTGGCATTGGCAAAAGTCAAGATGACTGATGATGGCCCAGGTTGCAGTGATGCACCTTGGCATCTTCAATGCCCGACCAAGCTCTAGTACACCACAGTGCCTGTTTCGACTACCTTCCCAGCTGTTGGAACTAATTGTTCTCATCTGTCCATTCTTTTGTGGAAAGTCTTCATGTTTGTTGTAGACAGCCCCCTAACTTATTGACAGGTTTGAGGCTTGTACATTACCCTCAACCTGATTTAACCCACCTCCTGAAACAGTTAACTGAGTTGTGGCCGTTGCACATACTACAGGTTCTTGTAGCCACAGGTGAGAGTTGGGTGAATCATGGAGACACCAAGGTTGGATGAGCAGCTGTGGAAGGCTATGTTTGAAATATCTTGGAGCATTAAGGTCTGAGGAAACTCAGAGACCTAGTTCAGTTGTAGGAGGGACCAAGGTCCCCTCTGATGAACAGCCTGAAATTTTTTTTTTCCCTCAGATAATTATGTAAAACTGATAAAACAAAAAGTAACCTAGTCCTCAGAGATAAATCAGAGGCAGAAAGGAAGTGATTACAAGTTAGCCTGTTCTGAAAAAGTTATTCCTGGGAAAATATATTGCAGCACAAGCATACTGAGCAGAAAACAAGATATTCTTTAAACGTGTAAGCAAGTACTCTATATATATTCAAGAGAAATGTCAATAAATTGGCATTGATCTCATCATGCTTGCCTAGCCTGATTCTTTTGTTCACCATCTGTTCTACAATGTAAGTTGCTGGCAAGCAGCCCTGAAAAGATCAGCAAACCTGCACACCAGAGTTACTAGTCCTCCTTGAACACCCCATATGTCCCATGTATATCTACACATAACTATATTGATAGTCAAGGCCTTTCCACTCATTTGTTAGGATTCTCTTATATTCATTTTTTTTCTCTACTGTAAGAATCTTTCCCACACCCAACTCCACCAAAATCTGGGCTAACATTCAATATGGAATCCCAAAGGAAACTGAAGAAAATATCCCTAGGCTATTTTCCTGAAGATTATTCTGTAGGTTAGAGATCCAGTACTCTCTTGTATAATTTTTCCCTTAACAATTATTTATTATTCTGAATATCTGCATAGTTTCAATTGACTTTCTTTTCTATATTCCTCTAAAACAGTCAAGTTTTCTACCTGGATTTAGTTTTACATCATTTGGTGTCACATGTAAAAGACATTCTTATAATGTTCTTCATTGACCTTGATAAGTGAGAAACACGGGAAACATTTTTATCCCATGTCCCTCATCCTATTTAGCTGATGACAATACTCAAAGATTCCAATGTATAGATATTAGCTGACATTTATGTAAAGCTTTAACATTTTAAAGTACTTTTCATACATTATCTCATTTTATCCCCATGAAACCCTGTGAAATTGGTTCTTATTTCCATTTAACAGTTGAAAAATGAATTTGAGAGAGCATAAGTGAGTTAACTAGGTCACAAAGCTATTAAGTGAATGAATAAAGATTCAAATTCAAGGCTTTCATAGTCCAATGCTCTGGACAATATTCTAAGCTGCCTCTTAGAGGTCTGAGAAGGGAGATAACATAGGGCTCTATTTTACTTCCCTAACAATCACTGCAGCAGTTCCTGGGACTGACCAACATTAATCAAAAATAAGAACTTTCATATATGAAGGAGAAACCTGAGAAACTATTTTTGGAGCTACTGTACTACAGCCAACTCCACTCCTAGAAATGTCTAGACTGGAAAAAGAATACTTGTGGGATCATGTAGCAGCAAGAACCTGTATCAGCAATGCAATATTCACAATGCCTATGAAAATTGCAGATACGCTAATGAAGTTATAAGTCACAAAATATATCAGGCTTTCTATATGGGGGAATAAGCTGGAATATTTATTAAAATACCAAAAGACTGAGTCCCAACACCAGAAAGTCAAAGCCATCAGAGTAGTTAAGAAATTGGCACAGGCAGATAAAGTAGAAAGCACCCACATTCTCAAGCCTTTAAAACAGAACAGGCTACCTCAGGCAAAGTTGCTCCTCTCCCCACTCACAGCAACCACCCAGCATCCAGGAAGCAGGCTTCCAGCAGCTCCGGCCCCTGGCAGTCCTCAGCAGGAGTCCTTAGGAGAAATTCTGGCTGACTCAAAAAGGGGTTCGTGCTTCTGCTGCCACTGCCTCTGCTCTGCTGCCACTGCCTCTGCTGCTGCTGCCGCCATCACCACCACTGCTAGCCACCGCAGGAACTCTAGCTTGGCTTCCGCTTCCTTTTGCTCCGCCCCTTCCTGCTATGTCAGCAAGTCCAATGGGGCATAGAAGATCTTTAAATCCCTTAACCCTTACATTCTGCCCCAAGATCTTTCATGTCCCTTACTTGGCAAAAATACAGTAGGAATAACTGGTGTCAACAAAATTTCACAACAATATAACAAGAATAGCACACAATAAACACAGAAGACCATATTTTAGGGTGGGGCTTGAGCACAAGCTCCCCATCATTCCCCCCACCCCAAACAAATGGGGCCCCAAAATCTTGTGGTAAGGGGTGAAGGTCTCTTCTTCCATGGCTACTTGCTGCTGAAATCGGATGTAGAGCTGTCCCTGTCCTAAGGGGTCCCATTTGAGAGGTCAGTTCTTAATATGCTTGATGCCAGGTCCAAGGGTGACACATCACAGTTGCAGACAGGGGGTGACATCCAGCTTAAGCTATCAGGCATCTACAGGTGGAGGGTACCAAGCCTGCGGAAACAAATCTAGCAAACAAGGTGAACAGACAAAAAGTCAAGAAGAAGCAAAGAGACAATAACCAGACTATTGTAGCCTCACTCATGGTAGAAAAAATTAGTTAAGGGTACAATTTTGTAATCATCTTTCCAGAATAAACAATAGTTACAGTGTTATCCCTCCCATGTGCTATAATCTCTGCAGCCTTTGGAACATCATCTGGCTTCCATTTTACCCATACTTTAGCTCCTGATTTTATTCTATCAGTAGAACCAAATCCTTCAGTTCCTCTGACAGTCATTTTGGAAGGAGGGTCAGTTTTTACAAGTGGTATTTTTTACAAGGAATGATAATCACTTGAACTATCCTATCATTTTTATGAAACTGTATGGGCCCTTCACCTAAATTATGGAATGTTACAGCAATTTCTCCTTGATAATTAGAATCTATTACTCTATTAATATATTACTAAAGGTTAAATCCCTTAACCCTTACAGCACCCTAGCATCCCCAGGATGGATGCCAATACAGGTTCTTAGGTCTGCTTTTCTAAAGGAAAGGAACTCAAAATGGGTTAACAATCTTGCTTTAATCAAACATGTGTCATTTAACTAGTTCAGGGGGAAAAGGTCAGCATCCCAAACTTCAGAGAATGAGGATGTTACAAACAGACAAAACATACAGATAGAGAAACTAATCAGCAGACAGGCTTCCAACTGTCCAAACATTACATCCATATCTAGTCAGTTACCAGAGAGGGACGCACCAGCATCTGGGTTTTCAAAGCCAGGGAGCTCAATGGCTGCCCGGAGTCTTATCTGGTCAAATCGTACAACTCTTCTCAAAGTGAACCCCAAAGCAAAGCGTCACATCAGGGTATATATAGCCTTTTCCTGGCTCAGAGAATGTAATAACCCTCTTGATGTACTGCCACAGGCTCCATGTGACCACATTCAGACTATTAGGAGGAAAGTATATTTTCAAATCAAGGAAGGTTCTCAGAGTCACTTAATCCTAGCCAAGGGGCAGGGAAGATCTTAGATTCCCATTCCCATAACAGATTAATGATGCAAGGAAGGAAAGAAGGGAGGAAGGAAGAAAAGAAAGGAGGAAGGATTTAAATTATGTTGATTTCAGCTGAGAACTTTCAGATGTGGAGCAACTCCTGTTTGCTTTCAGTCATCCTGAGGCCTCTCTTGACAATAAAGAATATCCTTCAATAAATCTCATTTTTTAACATAAGGATTATTTTTTAAATGTAGGCTTTCTTTCTCTACATTTCCCTCCTTAGCATTGGCATTCATTTGACAAAAATCACATATTTAAAGAAACAATTTTCCTCCAACATAGGATTTAAAATAGGTAGAACTTCATCTATTCTTCTATTAATTTTAAAGAAAAAGCCCATGAACCCAGAAAGTAGCCTTGGTTACAAGGGATAACAACAAAGAGGCTTGAAGATGACATCAAAATATTTCAGGTATTAGTTACATGCCTCATGTCCCCTTTATTTCAACCCCAGACTGGCACTTCAGGCTGTGTGTGGCAGTGGCTTAAAAGTCTACTGAGCCAAAGAATGTTTGAAAATATTAGAGATAAACAATCATTAAGGGCCTTCATCACTTATTCCTTTCTAACTTCCCCTCTCAGTCACAAAATTCAAATAGATTCCTCCAGAAGTTACCACTGGGAAACCCCTAAATGGGATTGTAGGAAAGCAGAGAGATACTGAAGAAATGATCAAGAAATAGGGTCAGATAAAATTGAGTCTAATGTTCCAGAGGAAATAAATAAGTATGCTATAACTACGAACAGAAATCCAGAAAAGAGTATGAGACTTCTAGAGAGGTATAATAGCCGAGTAAAAGAGGCAAAGGAACAAATAAAGAGTGAAATAAAGAACTTACAGAAGAACCTAGGAAATGTGATCAGTTCAGTATACATCCTGATGAAACATAGAGAAAACAGACCTCAGAGCAAAAAAAGTATGTAAGACTTTTTGGACTAAAAAAAAATGTAAAATAAAACAACATACATTTTTAATTAAAATTTTAAATAAAACTATTAGGAATTCTAAAAAATATATATCTTCATCAAATCGATATATGTTCCTTTGAAAGCCATGAAAATTGAGTTCTAGATATAGAAGGCATAGGTAAACAAGTAGAACCAAGTATGGAAGGGGTACCAATCCAAGGACCATGAAGTTATTACTTTGTGTACTTCCATATTCATTTTAATAACCATATTGAGGGGAAAAAACAACAAAGGAAATATATATGACTTATTTTTCCATAGTAGGCTGACAGACTAGAGGGCAACAAGCATTACTGTATGCTAGGCACTGTGCTAAGCAAGAGATATGAATACAGTCAAAATGAAACACCTCCCCCTCAAGTAACTTACAGCCTATTGGGGGAAACAATGCATAAAAGAGAGGAAGAGGAAGATACCCATATGACATGGTAGCAAAGTACAGAAAGCCCAGAGGGGAATGAAGTATAAATGGCCTAAGGCTATCACTATGTTCCTAGGTGCTGAGGGAAGTTCTAAGAGATAGAGAACTTTGTTGGAAATACATTTAAACGCATTAAGGAGAAGAGATGGAATATCCTCTGGATCATAAGTAAGGATACAACGCAAATTAGAATGTGACGGGACACATTATTTATCTCCTATATTTCTTCTAGTTCCCAGAATCAGTTTGGCTGCTAGACTCAGTCAGTCTTACAAGAAATTTCTGAAAAACATGTATTGGGGATGTTTGTCACAAAATGGTGAGGTCACATCCTTAGATAAATCTTCATCTCTACTACAAATGACAAGCCAGAAACTGATGCTCAAACATTTGTTAGCAGCACTTCAAATGACTACTATTAACCAGAACCAGAGAGGGCATGAGGTTTTCTTCTATACTTTGTAGTAGGAGATCTACCAGTGACTCTAAGTTACACAGTACTGCTCTGGAGTGATAACTATTGTAAGGATCATATGTTCCCGAAATCATAAGGTCCAAAGCCTCAAGAGATGCTAATTGTTGCAAGTATAGATTGTAAAGTTAACTCTGCTCAGGCTTCCACTAAAAAGTGGCAGATTTGTGGGTGAATGGATAAATCAAATGGAATCCCCAGATGAGGGAAGTGTTGCTACCAGAAACTAATCTTATAATGTTCTGTGCTTCTTCTACTGGTAAATTTCCTCAACTTTAAAATGGCAATAATAATGTCTACTTCAGTGTTGCTCTGGGGATCAAATGAGAAAATGTTTGTAAAATGTTTAGCATAGTGCCTGGCACTTGGCAGGATTGTTTAAATACTTTTTCCCTTCCCACTTTAAAGTACTTCCCCTCATCCTTAATTGCCTGACCAATGAAATGAGATGGAGTGGTCTCCTTTCTTGACTGCCAAGGGTTTTCACTATCCATACCTTCAATGTCCCTGATCTTTGTCCATATTTGCCACCCCACCCTCTTGATTCAATACAACAGACAACCTCATTAAGAGCAAGATCTCAAGCCCAAAGAAGGGACCTTTCCACAATATGTACAGTGGTTAATGGAGAAAGCAGTGTGCCCCTGTCAAAGACACTTCTAACATCACTGTGGGAGTATTTTGAAGTATATATTACCATCACAGATAAGAGAAAACTGGACATGGTGTTCCTTAATTGTCGACATCATAAAGAAAATGTTTGGGGTGGCTAGGTGGCACAGTGAATAGAGTCAGGCCTGGAGTCAGGAGGACCTGAGTTCAAATCTGGAAATCTGGCCTCAGACACTTGACACACTAGCCGTGTGACTTTGCGCAAGTCACTTAACCCCAATTGCCCTACAAAAAGCAAAAAAAAGAAAGAAAGAAAGAAAATGTTCCATAAGACTAGCACTCTATACTTATGTTCAGTGTTGATTTGACTTGCTCGATGAGTAAAATAATATAAATATTTAAAAGCATGCTGATAAGGACCAATTAATTGCCTTTCCTCTAATTAGTGGTCATTCTCTAAGACTGATCCTTTTACATGCCTGGCCACAAAAGACCATTAAAATCCCAGATGGTAGGGACAAAACCCATAGCTGATAATGACAGAAAATATTGTCAGGGGAAAAAAAGAGGTTTTGGCCTTCTGGCATACAGAATTGGGTCTGGAAAGAAATCTGATAGGGGATAAGAGGCTCCATATGTTTCTATTTTACCTGACTAGGGATAATGGGGCTGCTGTCAGGGGAACAAGACCTAAGACTGTCGGTATCAGTAATGCATTCAAGAAAAAGGAAAATATCCATTTGGGGAATGAATACCATTCTTCCTCCTGAAAAATGAACCAAAGTTATAATTTCAAGAGTAGTCACCCCTATAATCACTTACAGTAATTTCCTTTCCCATAAATTTAGCAGATTCCTGGGATAAGAGTGACCTCAGACTCACTATTTAAGAAACCACAAATCCATATTCTGAACACGTTTTGAGTTTCTGGTAAAGTAGGTGAGGTAGGATAATAACTTTGATAGTAAGCCTCAAAATCTAGCTTCAATAGATACATCTGGCTCTTTTGTCATATCTTTCAATGACTGTTAAGTAAAGTAAGAAACACTTTGAGATTGTGCATTTTATCATGTAAAACTGGAACCTTAATTATGGACTCCCCTTAGACAGAAGTCATTATTGTGAAGGGGAAAAAAAGCACAAAGTCAAGTAAGGCTAACAGTTTTTACTATTTTTGTTTTATGATAATTAAGAAAAATTTCCCTTTGCTAAAGGTCTTAACTTTTGTAAATAAGAAATTTTGCCTACAGTGTAGCAGGTGATAGATAATATGGAGAGGTACCAGATGAGATGATAAAACAGATTTAGAGTTCCCTATCCTGAAACCAGAATGTGAATTATTTAGCTGTGATTGGAAATAATGAGTTCCCCTCCCCCCACCACCACAGAAACTCATTACTAGCTAATTAACTAAATTTGTCCAAATTCCAATTATAACTGCCTTCTCTCCTCTGTTATGGGGGTGTATGGTAGCATTCAGGGAAGACCAGCACCTTTGGTACGAGGGCTTGTTGAGCCCTTTTAAGGGATGCTTATTCAACTTTGGCAGCTACCTATCACTCAACTTTCATCTGTGGTTCCAAGAAGTTATAGTATGCTCAGTGGCCACACCCAGGTAAAACCATCATAGCAGACAGTGTAAGTAGGAGCTAACTGATGAAATTTAAACTCATTGGTGAGTTAGGGGAATGTCTACCCCCAAGCATTTGAAGACTTCTATAGCGGCCTGCACAGTTGGTGGGCTAGTGAGAGGTGAGAATAATGAGACAGGGGTATAATCAATAGTCTGTTTACTACAGGACCATTTCATACAGAGCCAAAAATACACGGGGCTCACAGAGTTTATATGTCCTCCAACAGAAGGTTTACATGACCCAAAAGAATGTAGACACCCCAAAAGAATGCAATTTACAAGGACCCTCCCTCTATGTGACCCAGAAGAATGCAGACGATGTATAAGGACCGTCCCTTGATCTTGTTTGCTATTTACCCTTGCTTAAGGTTAGTTATTTATTAGGGTAATATCATAGGACCATATCCAGAGGCATAAGCAAAAAAAAATTACCACCCTCTTGCTTATCTGCCCTATAACCTTGTAGATAATTGTATAGGTAGGGCAGGGGAATATTCCTTTAGCAGGGCTGAAAGTCCCCAAAAGTTCTCTACAGACTTCCTCTAGTGGAATGGGAAGATGAAAACAGTATGTCCCAATAATCATGAAGACAGCTAAAGTAGGCACTATGTAGCACTTAGAGTTTGGTCAGACATCAAAGACTCCAGGGTCTTTTACTACATCCCATACACTGTCAGTCATCTTGACTTTTGTCTTGCCACTGGACTTCAGTGAAGAAAAAGTGAGGTTATTAACTCCGAGTAGTTCTGTCTCACTTAAATCTAATTTATGCACAAGTCAAAATACCATACATCATGTAGTATTTTTACTATTTTATTACTTTACTATATTACCATTTTACCTACCTTGAAGTCCTATAGGGATGAGCAAATGAAGAAGCAGCTAGTGTGGATGTACTGACTGTAACACTAATGTGATATTCACAGTGCGCACTGTGGCTATGAATATGTTGGTGTAGCTGTGAATCACAAAATGTAACAGGCTCTCCACAAGGAGGACAGAACCCAAGTATTTATTCAAATACCAGAAAACCAAGGCCCAAAATCAGAAAGTCAAATTCATTACAGTAACCATGAAGTTGGTACACATAACCAATGCAGCAAACAACCACATTCCCAAGCCTTCCCAAAACTTCCCTCAGTCAGGCTTCAAAACAAAACAGACTCCCTCACGCAAGGATCCTCCTCTCTTCACTCACTGTGGTTACTGTAATGAAGCTTCCATACTGCTTGCTCCAATAAGTTCTGTTTCCCAGCAGTTCTGTATCTCTAGCTTGGGCTTTTCCTTATATATGGTATTAGCTCCTTCCTGTTCTGCCCCTTCCTGTTACATCAGCAAGTTCATCCCACCGTGACATTCACAAGTTCTGGATCTTAATACTTGATACAATCATGAACTGAAACAAGGTGCTAAGTTGTTAAACAGTTGAAACAAGGTGTTTACTTCTGTTTCTTATAGAACTTGAGACAAGGTGCTAAGTACAAGTTTGCTTGCCAATAAGGGGCAGGGAAGACCTTCAAATCCCATTACCGTTACACTGGGGCCTGTAGTATACTACACTACAGTGCCTGCTCACAGGCAGCCCAGGGCATTGGGTCATCTTGCATACCACATTCATTGAGATGATCAAGATCTTTAATACTATTAAGCACAATTAACTGTGGAATATCATGATGAAATTTTGTTGTTCAGAGAAATTCATCAGTATTATATGCCAATTTCATGATGGCATGCTCACAAAGGTTCTAGATGAAGGAGGTTGCTCTCAAGATATCGCAGTCACCAATAGAGTAAAACAGGACTGTGTGACTGTTTCCATGCTTTTTAGCATGATATTTCCATGATGTTTTCAAATGCCTTCAACACAGGTGAAAATATCATCAAGGTCAACTACTGTACTAATGGTAAATTATTTGACTTGAAAAGTGTGCAAGCCAAGTGCAAAACACAGGAAGGAGAGTTGATGCACAACTCTTTGTTCACAGATGATTATGCACTCAATGCAATCTGTGAGACTGAGAGGCAACAGAATATAGAACAATTCTCTGCTGCTTGTGCTAATTTTGCACTATAACACCAAAAAACTGATGTCCTCCATCAGTTAAAACTTCACCATCCCTGTGTGAAATCATTGGTCACAATAAATTGTAATGGTAATGGGGTATGAATATCTTCCATGCCCCTTGTATTGGTAAGCAAACAGGTACTTAGCACCTGTAGCAGCAAGCACCCCAGCATCCTCAGGGTGGCTGCTCACACAAGTTCTTGGATCTGCTTTGATAAAGGAAAGCAACTCAAAATGGGTTAACAAGCTTACTTTAATCAGTCAGATATGTATCATTCACCTAGCTCAGGGGAAAAAGGCCAGCACCCTGAACTTCAAAATATACAGACAGAATTATCAAGACAAAAACAGATCAAGTAGACAGATTTCCAAACTGTCCAACCATTACATCCACACCAAACAACATCTGGGTTTCAAAGCTGGGGGGCTCTGGACAACAGCTTTCCAGAGTTTCATCTGATCAAATCACAGAACACTTCTCAAAGTGAGCCCCCAAAACAAAGCCTCACATCAGGGCTTATATAGCCTTCTCCTGGCTCAGAGAATGTAACAACCTTTTGGACCCACTGGCCAATCAAAAGTATCTATTGAAAAACAAGCCTCCCACCCCAGGCTCCAGGTGCACTTTAGCCTAGGGGCAGGGAAGATCTTCAAAATTTACATTGCTATTACAGCACTTTGTTTCAAGTTCATGATTGTGTCAAGTAGTAAGACCCAGAATTTCTGAACCCCACAGTGGGATGAACTTGCTGATGTGACAGGAAGGGGCAAAACAGGGAGGAACTAATATGATATATAAGGAAAAGCCTAACCTAGAGAGCCAGAACTTCTTTTGAGAGCTGCTGAGAACTTCTGATAGCCAGCCAGAGCTGCTGAGAACTTCTAAGAGCCAGGCAAAGCTGCTGAGAACTTCTGAGAGCCAGTCAGAACTGCTGACAACTTCTGAGAGCCAGTCAGAGCTGCCAGGAATGAGAATTACTGGTAGTCAGAACTGCTGGGAACAAGCGGCATGGAGGCTGAGGAGCTACCATGAGTGAGGAGAGGTGGATCCTTGCTTGAGGGAGTGAGTGAGAAAGGAGGATCCTTGCTTGATGGAGCCTGTTTTGTTTTGAAGGCTTGAGAATGTGGGTGTTTGCTGCATTGACTATGTGTACCAACTTCATGGTTACTGTAATGACTGTGACTTTCTGGTTTTGGGCCTCTGTTTTCTGGTATTTGAATAAATGCTTTGCTTCTGTCCTCCATGTGGAGGGCCTGTTACATTTTGTAATTCACAGCTGCATTAGCATATTCATAGCCACTGTGAGAGCTGTTAATATTGCATTTCTGGTACATAAATGTCAAGCATTCAAATTCTACTGCAGAGAACACAACTCCAATAGGCTGAACACATAGCTTTAAATGTCAAATGTACACTTAAGTAAAAGACTATTTTAAGAAGAACTTACACAGGGCAAGTACTTAGTTGGTGGTCAAAAGAACTGATATGAGGACACTCTCAAGATCTTTTTGAAGAACTTTATTATCAGTTGTGAGACATGGAACACTCTACCACAGGACTTCCCAGCATGGCGTGCTTGCAACAAAAAAATATGCTATACTCCATGAGCAAGGCAGAATCATAGTAACACAAAGGAAGCATGAGCTGCATAAAACCAGGGCCATATCCATTGCCAATGTTTCAATGGACTATTCATGCCTAACTTGTGGTAGACTCTTTTGTACTCTGATTGAACTGATCAGCCACAGTCCAACACATTGTACCCTGACAACAACATTGTGATGTCATTGCTCCTTTTCAGAAATGAAAGATGAACAACAAAAACTGACATCACTTTGGAGAGGGCCTTAATCAATTTACTCCTGAACATTTCTAATAGCCTTGTGGTCGGACATTCTGCCCCAAGAATCTTGACACTCTAGTCCATCCTCCACTCCACTGTCAAATTTATCTCCTTAAAGCAGAGTTCTGAGAATATCACTCCTCTATACAAAAAGTTGCACTGGTCCTCATCACATCCATGAAGACAGGGGGAATTTGTCATTCAAAGCTTCTATCAGCTGCCCTCTCCTACCTTTCCAATCTTCAGGAAAATCTGTCCCTCTTACCTCTGCCTACTGCACTCAGCTGTCAAATGACTCTGGTCTCCTTGTTCCTTATCAAAACAACTCTATCTTCTCTGTGCTTTTTTCACTAGCTGCCTTCCATGCCTATAAATATTCTTCTTACTCAAGTCTGACTCCTGCATTACCTGAATTCTTTTCAATTCCATCTAAATTCTCCTTTCTATAAAAAATCTTTCTTGGTTTCCTTTAATTTTAATCCCTTCTTCTCTTGATTACCTCCAAATTATTTCATATTTCTCTTATTTGTATATAATGGTTAGAAAGTTGTCTTCCTCTTCACATCCTGAACCCCTTGAAATCAGAGACTTTCTTTAATACCTTGGGCAGATAATTGGTGCAATGCATACTTTGCCGGGTCTGGAAACAGAAAAACCTGAGTTCAAATTCAGTTACTAGTTGTGCAAACTTAGGCAAGTCAATTAACCTGTTTCTGTCTCAAAATCCCCCAGCTACAAAATGAAAATGATAATAGCACCTACCTCTCACTGGTGGTTTGAAGATCAAGTGATGCAACAATCATAAAGTGCTTAGCATAGTGCCTGGTATAGAAATTGCTATAGAAATTTAGCTATTATTATTACCCCAGGGTCTTGCATATAGAAAGCACTTAATAACTTTTGTGAACTGATTAGAAGTTATTCCTAAATTAAAGCTGATCAGAAAACACATCAATCCTTGTGTTGAATTCTAGTTGTACTACTTGCATCCCAATTAGATTTTTCCCTTTGATTTTTAGCAGTCACTGAGAGTCACTTCCAAGAAATCTATTCTTGTTCATATGCCATATAATAATATATAATAACAAACTTGGATTACAGCCATGCAAATAAAAATGCCAGCCAAAGGTAAAAGGAAGATTTATTTCTGTAGAATCCAAGTTTGTTCTTACTAGTTGTTGAGATACGACATAATATTCCTGACCCTCTGGAATTTATGAGCATTGACATTGTTTCTCTAGATTCATAGGATTTTTCCTTAATATGAACCTAAAAAAATGAATAGTTTCTCCTATCTATTTCAGTACTTATCCTTGGCATACAATAGTTTTCCAAATGAGTGATTCTGTGGCCAATCAGAATTCATATTAGGGGAGGAAATGGAGTGAAAAGACTAACACAAAGTTTTGTAACCAAACATGATTCATTGGAGGCTATTCTTTAGAACTCACTTTGGTTTCAGGAATAATGTAACTGGGGTCACAAATCATCCAATGTATATTGAACATAATTCATGAATAGACGTGTTGAGGGAACAAGATCATTACAGCTCTAAAAGATGGCTTTCCAACTTCCTTCTTCTGTGCAGGAAAGATCCCTGTTCGGTTATCTTCATATGTTATTTAGATTATATATTTAGAATTGGAAGGTATTTTAGCTGATGTTTAATTCATTACCCCCAGTATAGATGAGGAACATTCTTTCTATAGAAGTTAAAAGATTTGTCTGAGGTCTCACAAATAGGAAGAGGAAGAAGTGGGATTCAGGAGAAATAAACAGTAATTGGTGGTGGTGAAAAAATATGGTGTTACCTCCACACAGAGGTTGATGTTTTTGGCTATTTGAGCATTGTAATTACTCAAATAGGATGAGGGACTTAGAATGAAATCTTCATGATGTTGAGTGAAGTTAGCAGCACCTAGAGAACATTGTATACAGTTACAGCAACATTGTGCAATGATTAACTAGAATTAATTTATCTACTCTCAGCAGTACAATGATCCAAGACAATTCCAAAAGACTAATGATGAAAAATGCTATCCACATCCAGAGAAACAACTATGAAGTCTGAATTCAGATCAAATAATACTATTTTCCCTTTCTTTTGTTTTGCATGGCTTTTCCCTTTTGCTCTGTTTCTTCTTTCACAACATGGTTAATGTGGAAATATGTTTACATGATTGCACATGTATAACCTACATCAGATTGCTTGCCATATTGAGGGTATGTTGGAGTGAGGAAGCAAGAAAAAATTGAAACTCAAAATCATATAGAAATGAATGTTGAAAACTATCTGTACATGTACTTGGAAAAAGTAAAATACTATGTACCAAAAAATTAAAATTAAAAAATGTAATGCTCATTCTCCCTCTCATTAAAAATGTTATGCCCAAATCCTAGGTCTTATAGGGTCCTTTAGTCTATGAATTTTGGGGATCAGGGGAAATTTGGCTGGTTTATAAGTAAAAAGTAATACATACAATTAAAACTAAAATGTTTGAAATTTATATCTAGAGGTCTATACAGATTTTGGTTTTATAGATCTATCTATCTATAAATTTTATGGACACAAGTATCCAAGTTAAGTCTATCTCTTACTATTTGACTATTACTTGGAGAATTACCTAGGGAGTATTTTTTTTAATTTTCTTCATTGATAGGACCATAGATCTTTAATAAATGATCCTAACTTTTCCTCTGTGATTCTACATTTGGATTACAGACCAGTGAGTGGGAAGAAGAGAAGGGGCTGTATAATTAAGAAGAAAAAAGCTTATAGTATACTAGGATTATAATAATAGGGAACAGCTCATCTCAGCTATAAATATAATTTGCAACGATATGTATTTATGTATGCCTTCTCCAGTAAGCAAAATCAGTTATTATACTTTCACATAGGAGGAATTACACTGTAGTTACAAAAGTCCTAAAATTCCAATATGTACTTATGCATTTTGTAGGGCAGGGCATAGGAGCCACAAAGCAGACACGGTTTACCTGTCCTCATTATATTTTTTATTCCAACTGCAAACTTTTCTTGGGTCAGAATGTTCTGTAGCCACTGTCCCTCAGACGTGATAGCATGGATAACACAGTTGATATGGAATACTGGTAAAAATTTAGAGCTGGTACTTAGGATAGATACTAAGGTTGGAATGAGGGATATACAGAATCCTTAATTTTCCAAATGAGTCATAAAGGCCTTCAGTGTTTTTGTCCCCACCTTCATCCACCTTTATCACTTCTTGGACTCAACAGTTGTTCTAAGGACTTCTATACTGAAGTATTTCATGGAACCTTGGAACTGAAACCGGGAGGAGAAAGAGTAAGGTACAGTTGGCATTTTGTCTTAAATTTTCCATGATGATTACTTTCTGAGAATGTCCTTTCCTTTTAATTGTTATTCTTTTACTTCATTTTGTGTAGTTTTTAATTTTTTTTTTCAGTTGGAGCTGGAGATAATTGGGTTTGTTTGGAAATTTTCACTCATCCAGCTTCCTTAGAAGCTGTGGAAATAAAAAACAGACTTCCAGTCAATATTTTATTCTGATTCCATCTCAAAGGGAGACCTCTACTGTCTTTGATGTCTTATCCACCTAGACATACTTCTTTTCACCTAGACGTTCTGATTACATGAACTAGAGACTTCAGGGGAAACACCCTCAGGTAGAACAGTACTGATCCTGGGCAACACCAAGATTACTCCAAACCCAACCTGCCCCCCCTTCACCTCACATCTTATCCTTATTACACAACTTCCTAAGTAAGAAAGGTGTGTCTGAGTGTCTCATCTGGTAGACTCCTTTTTGCCAACTGTCCTAAGACTATGTAAAACCTTATCCATGTGTGTCTCTCACTCGGCTCTGCAGACTTGCTAGCTACCTGCCAACCCCTTTGTCAACTAATGTGAATCAAACTTTTATGTTCTAAGCATGACTCTTATTGACTTCTAATTAAAAGTACCTGCATGCAAGGATTTACTCTCCAAGAAGATCTTAGAATCTTTGGGCTGAGAAATTCCCTAATTGGACAGTAATAGCTGAAAAAGTATCACCTCATTTTCAGGGCTACTGGAAAACTGTGAATTGGCATTTACATTTACATAGTTACTGTTAAAACATAGGAAATGTTTTCTAAGTAATAGGCTATTGTCATTGATTAGTATAGTTGAATACATTAAGCTCCTACCAAATTGAAATATAAATGTGCCAATTAAGTGATCCTTTCATTTACCTTATTCTTAAAAGAATATCTCCTTGATGTAACCACCCAAGAGGAAAGCATTATGTTTTTATTTTTCTATATTTCCTGCATTTTTGAAAACAACAAACATCATCCAAAGTCAGAGCAATTCATTTAACACCTTTAATAGTGAAATGCCCTAAAAGACACAGAGCTGGAAATTTATTCCAACAAAGAGCAATTCGCTCCTTGTTTACCATGGGGAAAAGACTTGTAAATAACAGCAGAAAAGCTATTTAAAGAGAATCTTCTCACTTAGTCATGCCTTAATCCATTGTTTAGCACTTATTGACAAAAATTAAGAGGCTCTCTTAAATGAAAAGCTATTGTAACATTTGAGTATACTGTAACTAAAGCAATGTATGGCTACTCACTAGGATAATCTCTCTTACATGCATATGCATTTTATTTGTATTGGGCTTTCACCAGCATCAATCTCCTCTACTTCCTGAACAGAGGTACTGAGCAATTTGGTCACTTTTTTATGTTTCTTTGTGTCTAAAAACATCATATTTCACAACATCAGTTATTAATATTTTCCTTCATAATAGGAAAAAAAATATTTTAAAAGGTGAAATAGAACTGACAAGGCAATCAGTTTCATTAGTCAGGAACAGAAGAGAGGAAATCACAAAACTAATCCTACAAGGTAATGTTTGTTTAAGGAAGATATTCCAGAAAGGACTGACTCTCTCTCTCTCTCTCTCTCTCTCTCTCTCTCTCTCTCTCTCTC
>NW_027187314.1:3739679-3757411 GCF_028583685.1 Petaurus breviceps papuanus | reverse complement strand
CTCTCTCTCTCTCTCTCTCTCTCTCTCTCTCTCTCTCTCTCTCTCTCCCCCATATATATCTATATCTATATCTATACATATATATGTATATGTATATATACACACACATACACACATATATAAATTTAAAATATTCATAGCAGCAATTTTGTTTTTTTTTCCTAAAATCCAAATAAAAGGATGCCCATTTAATGGGATATTATTGTACCATTAACAATAATGAATGGATAGATTCAGAGAATCCTGAGAGGCCTTGTGAGAATGGGCAGAACAAAGTGAACAGAATCAACAGCGGAATTTATTAATTGATTACATTTTAAAAGATAAGAAATGACTAAAACAAGAACTCTATTCAATATAATGACTTATAATGAACTTCAGAGGACTGATAATGATGCATGATCTTGACAAAAAGGTGATGGACTAGAATGCATAACAAAACATGCAACTTTAGTCATTGTTATAATCAAGTGAATTTCTATTGCTAGAATATGCTTATGAATCACAAGGAAAGCACGCCCCCTTTGGAGGAGGGAATAAAGGGGAATTGAGGATGCAGTCATTGGGATGCAAATACAATAAACAAAAATAAAGTTAAGAAAATATTTTAAAAGCTAATAGAAAACACAGGAGGTAAATAGTGAAGCATGGGAAAGTCAAGCAAGTATGAAATCAATGTGCTACATTTGTAATATTATTTAAAGTTATTTTTTTAAGGCTAAACTGCTCACAATAGAGGTTTCTGCTTTTATGTGTCGATTTCTTTTCCCTTTCCCCTTTGTATGTGAAAATACTCATGTTTGTTGGTGTTTGTCAAAGATAAAGTACAAAATAATAATCCCAGTGTCACCCTCA
Organism: Petaurus breviceps papuanus; assembly: GCF_028583685.1. Lineage (NCBI taxonomy): Eukaryota > Metazoa > Chordata > Mammalia > Diprotodontia > Petauridae > Petaurus > Petaurus breviceps. The sequence continues at coordinate 3,756,556 of NW_027187314.1, read as the reverse complement.
CTGAAGAGTGGGGCTGCAAATTATGCATGTGTGCTTTCTGTTATTCATCTCTTTGATGTCTGTGAATCCACAATAAATGACTTTTGTTTTTCTGTTTTCATTGTGTTTTTGTTCCTCATGAGGCAACTTGGTAAAAATGAAGAGCACACTGGCTCCTAAGTCAGGGAACTCAAATTTAAATGCTGCCTTTGATCTTTATTACCTGTGTAGCCTTGGATAAGTCAGGTGAACAAAAAGTATTTAGTAGCAACAATCAAGTAGCAAATTGACAGGCATTGTGTCACTTACTGGGGGCACAAAGAACACACACACACACAATCTCCTCTCTCAAAGAACTTATTGTTTAATAGGAGAGAAAATATACAAACAAGTATATTAAGTATTGATATATACAGGCTAAATCAGGTATGACCTCAGAGGAAAGATAATTAAATTAAAGAGGACCAGTAAAGACATTTAGCTGGTTACTAGAGATCCAATTCCTGATCTCTAAAAAGAGGGAATTAATGTCCAAAGGGTTATAAAAATGTGCATACTCTTTGACCCAGCAATGTCACTTCTAGGGCTGTATCCCAAAGAGATCATAAAAATAGGAAAAATTACCCATATGTACAAAAATATTTATAGCAGCTTTCTTTGTAGTGACCAAGAACTGGAAATTGAGGAGAGGCCCATCAACTGGGTGTAATGGGAATGCAAATTTGGAAGATCTTCCCTGCCCCTAGGCTAAAGTGCACCTGAAGCCTGGGGTGGGAGGCTTGTTTTTCAGTAGATACTTTTTGATTGGCCAGTGGGTCAATAAGGTTGTTGAGCCAGGAGAAGGCTATATAAGCCCTGATGTGAGGTTTTGTTTTGGGGTTCACTTTGAGAAGTGTTCTGTGATTTGATATGGATTCTGGGAAGCGTTGTCCAGAGCCCCCTGGCTTTGAAACCCAGATGTTGTTTGGTATGAATATAATGGTTGGACAGTGTGGAAATCTGTTTACTTGATCTGTTTCTGCTTTGATAATTCTGTCTGTATACTTTGAAGTTCGGGGTGCTGACCTTTTTCCCCTGAACAAGGTAAATGATATATGTCTGACTGATTAAAGTAAGCTTGTTAATCCATTTTGAGTTCCTTTCCTTTATCAAAGCAGATCCAAGAACCTATGTTGGCAGCAAACCCTGAGGACACTTGGGGTGCTTGCTGCTACACTGGGGAATGCCTGAACAAGTAGTTGTGTATGAATGTAATGGAATACTATTGTGCTATAAGAAATTATGAACAGGCAGACTTCAGAAAAACCTTGAAAGATTTTTATGAACTTATGCTTAGTGAAATGAACAGAACCAGGATAACATTATACACTGTAACAGCCACATTGTACAATGACTGATTTTGATAGACATAGCTCTTCTTAGCCATGCAAGGACATAAAACAATTCCAAAGGACTCATGATGGAAAATGCCATCCACATCCAGAGAAAGAACTATGGAGTCAGAGTGCAGAGTGAAGCAGACTATTTTCTTTTTGTTTTGTTTTGTTTCTCTTTCTCATAGTTTCTTCCATTCTTTATAAGTCTTCCATATAACATGATTAATATGATGATATGTTTAATAGGAATGTATATGTAGAACCTATATGAGATTACATGCTGTCTTGGGGAGGGTAATAGAGAAAATTTAAAACTTAAGGAAGTGAATGTTGAAAACTAAAAATATATAAATTAACTAATAAAAAAGAGGGAGTTAATCACATCTAGCAGGTCTAGCTCTACAATCATAGAGAAATCATCTAGAGTCAAATTCCTCATAGAATTAGAGAAACTTGGAGCTGAAAAGATCTCAGATGTCACAAAGCCTAACTCTTCCTAAACAATAAATAATTTCATTTACAGTATCTCATATGTTGTCATTCAGACACTGTTTGAAGACTTTCAGTGAGGTAGTTAATTCTGTTTATGAATTGAACTGATAAATAAGAAATTATTCCTTCCATTTAAACTAATTTTGCCTTTTTGCAACTTCTACCTATTGCTCCTATTTCTGCCTTTTGGGCCTAAGCAAGAAAAATCTAATCCCTTTTGACATGACAATCCTTCTGATTCTTCTAGAAAATTGTCTTACTCCACTACATCTCCTCTTCTCTCAGTTAAAAATAGACAGTTCTTTCATATGTCATGGTGTCTAGGCATTTACCCTCCAAGGATCCTTGTCTGAAGGAACTCAAGCTTTAAAAAGTCTTTCCTAAAATTTGATTTCCAGAAATTAACGCATCTGTCCAGAGCAAAAAAAAAATATTGTATTTCTTCTGGATTTTATGTGCAAGTATATACTTATATAGATATAGATATCCCATGTGTTTTGTGTCTATATCTTTTTAAGTTCTAGACAGTCTTTTTGAATTCTGATTCTGCTCTTCAATTTCAGTGCTATCCTCCCAACTTACATCATTTGAAAATTTGACAAGCAAGACATCCATATGGAAAACACTTTTTGCTTCAAGTCATTGATAAAAATGTGAATATGACATGTCATAAACCTATAATTGGGGCATTTATAGATAACACTTCAGTTATTTAAATTAAATAAACATTTGATAAGCATTTAATTATGGAAACGGCATTCTATTAGGCATTGTGGATCCAGTGATATATACAAAATACACTTTGATTTTAAAGAATACACAATCTGAAAGGAAAGAAAGACATGCACATAACAATGCTACAAGTAATAGTGTGATAAGTATAAAGGAGGATTCCAGGCAAAGTTGTTGTTGTTCATTCATTTCAGACATGTCTAACTCTTCATAATCCGAGGTGGGATTTTCTTATTAAAGATACTGGACTGGATTGCATTTCCTTCTCCAGCTCATTTTACAGATGAAGAACCGAGGCACCAAAGTTAAGTGACTTGGCCAGGATCAAATAAGTAATAAATGTCTGAGGTCAGATTTGAACTCAGGAAAATGAGCCTGACTTCAGAACTGGTACTCTATCTACTGTGCCACTTAGCTTCTAGGCAAAGTGCTATGAGAAACTGAAAGAAGGAGATAATTTTTTTCTATATAAAATAATTAAGGATTAAGGAAGGAGGTGGAACATGGAGTGTACCTTGGAGGAAAGAAAATATCATTTAAACAAGAATAAAATTGGAGTGAGATGGGGGAATCCATTCCATGTTTGAGGAAAGATATGAGGAGAAGAAATGACAAGAAATAATATGAAAAGTAATCTAGTTCATCTCTAACATAGATTAAATGAAGGCCAGGAGTATAAGAAGAAGACAAGAAGGTAGGTAGAAAGGTTGGGGACAGAATATTGAGTCCTTCATATATCTTTTTAAGTTCTAGACAGTTCTAGACAGAATCAGGAATTTATACTTTATTTCACAGTCAATTGTTAGAGAGAGAGAGAGAGAGAGAGATGACTATAGATATGTTTTATATTTTGAAACATGATACTCAGGGTGGCTAGGTCATGCAGTGAACCAGCCCTAGAGTCAGGAGGACCTGAGTTCAAATGAGGCCCAGACACTTAATACAAAAACTAGCTATTTGACCTTGAGCAAGTCACAACCTCAGTTGCCTTCCAAAAAGCAAAAAAAAAAAGAAAGAAAGAAAGAAACATGAGACTCAAGAGCTTCCAGAGAAGTAAAAAGATTATCACAAGAGGGAAAATTATAGGTATATAATTATATATATATATATATATAAATGGAGTTATATATATATATATATATGTATGTATGTGTGTATATATACATACATATATATATATATATATATATATATATATATATGGAGTTTGAGTAGACTGCAACAGAAGATTAAAAACATCAAGGTGGGAGAAAGGAGAAAAAAATTACCATCAGTGGTATTGTAATAATAGGAAAAGAAGAATGCCTGGTCATGTAGAAAGGGAAATAGATGACAGGTACATACTTGAGTACTTTATTCTTCTCATCTCATGATGAAGAGAAAGTGAGGAAGGTCTCAATCCCAAGGTAGACCTGCTACTGCAAACTTCTGGGAATAAGTGATTATATGTGAGTCACACAGGAGAAAAAGGCATGGATAAATTTCAACTTGAATCATTGCAGAAAGTAAATAAATTGATGAAAATAGATCCATTTGCATATTTGTGTGATATGTTCAATTCCTTAGGAAGGTTATTATGTCACTAGTCATGTTAAATCTAAACTAGGGAAAGAAAGTCAAGCAAAAGGGTTGAATATAATGCAACCAAGAAATGTTGGGGAAATGAACAAGAGTGATTGTAATTGGTCCTTAGAGGAGTGTACTGATATAGATCTGAGAATCATCTCCATAAAGTTAATAGTCAAAACTGTCAGAGTAGATGAAAATAACAACAAGAACAAAGTATAGACAAAGAAGAGAAAGGAGCCAAAAGCAAAACTCAAGAGGATACATTTAATAAGGAAAAGAAAAGCATGAGAAACCAGGCAAAGAGAGGAAAGGAATAATCAGAACAGTAAGTGGAAAAGGGGAGTGAAATAGTACAGGATCCAAGAGAAAAGAAAGCATATTAGTGTAGGACTTTGTCCATAATATCAAATACCACAGATTGGTTGAAAAGGATGAAGACAAATCCCCACCCCACTACTGACAAAAAAAAATCAATATAATGAAGGATTATTGAACTTGGAAAGAAATGGGTCCGTTGAATGATAAAAAAGGATGGGAAGTCATATACTGAGAGATGGTAAAAATGGTGACTTGAGTAGAAAATGCAAGGTATTGAGCATCCAATATGAAGAATATGATAAAAAAGTAAGTAAGAAATGAAAAGCTGGGGGTGGCATGGTAGACAGAAGGCTGAAGTTGGGATCAGAAAGATCTGTGTTCAAATCTTGCCCTAATTGTTACTAGCTTTGTGATCATAGTGAAAATACAGCTTTTCAGCCTCAGATTCTTCATCTGTAAAATGGAGATTATAATAGTATCCACCTCACAAACTTTTTGTAAAGACCAAATGAGATAATAAGATATTAAAGTACTCTGCAAATCTTAAATGACTTTGCAAATGCTACTGGTTTTGTTTGTTTTTGTTTTTCAGAATTCCCATGCAGCATTCAGAGCCCTGAGAAGGTAAGCTAACATAAATTTGCAGTGGATCTAACAAGCATCATTGCACATCCTTCCAGCAATACTTTTCATCTCCAGAGTATGAGAAACATTTGATCCATTAATCACTTCTGTTTAGCGTCAGAAAACAACTGGACGAGTGGAGGCATCCTTTATTTTATCATTTTCTGATAAGAAGCAACACTGTCTCATTACTTGTGGAACCTTTGCCTAGTCACTGGTATACTGAGAATTTACCTACTGAAATTTATGGATAGTTTTCCAGTTATAAATGCAAATGTAGCCAAAGCAAATCAAAGCAAGGTGACATAGCATTAAAGAGGCAGAAACTGATTGACATAACATCCAAAGTGCCAAAGGAAGGACATTGCCAATTATAATATGCCTAAAATTCTGTGAATATTCATGTTATCTTAAAAAATAGATGTGGGATTTTATTTTATTATAATTTATATCTAATGTAATAATATGCAATAATTACTACTATAATGTTACATTTTAAAAACAATGGCTCACACTACTGATAATTTGAATTAAGACGTATTTTTCTTTTATGGAAACCAATGTAATAAAGATTTTAATCATATAACCTTAATTACATTTTAGGTCCCAGCACCTGCTTTGAGGATGCTGGGAAAACTATTATATTCACTTTACATTTTTCCTTGAAAGTGACTTTTAAAGGGTTGTTTTTATTTTTCAGTTCTATAATTCCTTTCATTTCTTTCCTCCAAGTTATTTCATATAATTTAATCTAAAAGTATAATATTACAACATAGATTATGCTCATTTAGTTCTTGAAACCCACATACATTAGAGAAAGTAATATAGTTGGATATATACATATATGTGTGTATGTATGTATAGATAGATAGATAGATAGATAGATAGATAGATAGATAGATAGAAAAGGACAGTTTGTTTAACATACAATGTGGTTGTTTTAAAAAAGGTTATTTTCAACAGTTGGTCTTCAGGTATTTTTTTTCTTTATAATTATGAATTATTTATTTATTTGTTTGTTTTTTATTTTATTTTATTAAATTTGTTTGTGTAATTTTAGTTTACAACATTCAGTTCCACAATTCCTTGAGTTCCAAATTTTTTCGCACTCCCTCTCCTCCTCCCACCCCCCCTCTATCCCCCACAGAGGCATGCAATCCAATATAGGCTCTACAAATACCTTCACATTAAGCATTAGTCAGGTTGTAAAAAAGAATTATCACCAATGAAGTGAACAGCAAGGAAGAAGGAAAGAAACAAAGCAAAACACAAAAGGGAGAGAGCAAGTAGTTTGCTTCAAACTGCATTCAAACGCCATAGTTCTTTTCTCTGGATGTGGGTATCCTTTCCATCATGAGTCTTGGCATTGTCTTATAACCTTGCATTGTGCTTTTATTTCTCCCTTCTGGCTTCATCTCCTTAAGAGTTTTCCTTTTCACCACTGCCTCCCTCAGTATTCCCTCCCTATCAACCCCTACCCTTTTCCTATCCTCCCCCCTTACTACTTCTTCTCTCCCTTCTAACAACCCCTTCTTTTCTTCCCCCTTTCCCCTCCTAGTGGCTGTGGGGCACAATAGATTTTTATACTTAACAGACTATGTTATTCCCTCCTTGAATCAAAACCAATGAGAGTAAATCTCATACAGTGTTCCTCTCCCTCCCTTCTTTCCCTCTATTATAATAAGTCATTGTGTGTTTTCAAATTAGAATCCTATACTAAACAGATTATGTTATTCCCTCCTTGAACCAAAACCAATGAGAGTAAAGCTCATAAAATGTTCATCTCTCTCCCTTCTTTCCTTCTACTATGATATGTTTTTATGTGTCTTTGTGTGGCATAATTTACCTTTTCTGCCTCCTCCTTTCCTCTTCTCCCATTACAATTCCTTTGTACTCCTTAATAGAGTTTTTGATCATCACTTTGGTTAGTTTATACTCACATCTTCTATCTATGTATAAACCTTTTATATGTCATAATGATTATACAATTCTCAATATTGACAGGTTTCAGCTTCCCATATAGGTAAGAAAACAGTTTGCTCTTTTTGAATAACAAGCTGTGTGTGTCTGTGTGTCTGTGTGTCTGTGTGTCTTTTCCCTATTGACCTTTTTATGTCTTTCTTGAGTCTTGTATTTGGAGATCGAATTTTCCATTGAAATCTGTTTTGTTTTGTTTTTTTCATCAGGAAGGTCTGGAAGTCCCTTATTTCATTGAATGACCATCTCCTTGCCTGAAAGATTATGCTCAGTTTTGCTGTATAGTTGATCCTTGGTTGTAGTCTGAGTTCTTTTGCCTTATGAAATATCATATTCCAGTCGCTCTGATCTTTAAATATAGAAGCCACTAGGTCCTGTGTGATCCTTGCTGTAGTTCCATGATATTTGATTTGTTTCTTTCTTACTCCCTACAGTATTTTCTCCTTGATCTGAGAGTTCTGGAATTTGGCTACAATATTTCTTGGAGTTTTCAATTTGGGATCCCTTTCAGGAGGTGTTTGGTGGATTTTTTCTATAACTATTTTACCCTCTGGTTCTAGCACCACAGGACAATTTTCCTTGATTTCTTGGAAGATGTTGTCCAGGCTTTTTTTTTTTTCTCATCATGGTTTTCTGATAGACTGATAATTCTTACATTATCTCTCCTGGATCTGTTCTCCAAGTCAGTTGTTTTCCAATTAGATATTTTACATTTTCTTCTAATTTTTCATCCTTAAGTTTTATTTGATTGATTCTTGATGCCTCATAGAGTCATTAGCTTCAAACTGATTTTAATTTTTATCAAATTATTTTCCTTGATTAATTTTTTAAATTCCTTTTCCATATGTTCAGATTTTGTTTTTAGGGAGTTCTTTTCTCCTATTAGATTTTGTGACTCTTCCAATTTCACAAATTTTACATTTAAGGAGCTGTTTTCTTCAGTAATTTTTTCTACTTTGGCAAATGCAATTTTAAAAGAATTGATCTATTTATCTTCTTCCTCTCTCATTTGTTTTTTTTTTAAATCCTAATTTTTAAGCTCTTCCAAGAATGCTTTCTGGGCTTGAGACCAGTTCGTATTCCCTGTTGAGGTTTCAGACTTGGGTATAGAGTCAAGGCTGACCTGTTGTGAATTTAGTTCTTATGGCTCACTAAAAAAGGATTCAATCATTTTTTTTTTGTTCTTCTAATTTGCTTTTTCCCATTGTGATTGCCTATTTGCTGGTTTTTAAAGTAGATTTATGTTTCCGGGCTACAGAGGGCTCTGACCCACACTTCTTATGCTGGGAGCTAGGGGTTTAGTTATTGGCTTTGTGTCCTGTTGCCTCTGGGTGTCTATACTAAGACCAAGGCCAGGACTTTCTGAGTTGCCTCAAGGTTACTCTGAAGCTCACAGTGTAAGGTGTGGGAGAGGGGTGATCTGGCTGCTTCAGGTTTCTACTTCCTAGCCCCTGTGCTAAAACTCAGGCAGGCTCAGCTGCTAGTAGCTGGTTTGTGCTGGTGTCTGCTTGGTTGCCCTGCTTGTGAGAAGGCACACCTGGGGTTCTGGTGTTAGCACTTGCTGGCTCCACCCCACTGGTGTCCAGGACCTGCTGGTCATCTGATGGGGCTTGCTGGGGTACCTCCCTCACTGTACCTTACACTTGACACAGTCAAACCTATGCCCTTCCTCTAGGGCTCTCAAGCCTGTCACTGGTTGCACTATTTCAGGATTTTACACTGGGGCAATATTCTCTGGGTCTTCAAGGTCTTAGGCAGAGATTGGAGCAGTTAGGGTTTATTCTGCCTTCTTGGCTCCCCGGAGTTCAGGTAGTTGATTCTTAAACATCCAGGCTGTGGGTTGGCAGCCCCAGGATTAGCTGCTGCTGCCGAGAGACCTGCTCTTTCCCTTACCCACCTCCTATAGATCCCAGTCCTGTGTTGAGAGGTCTGAGAATTGCCCCTGTGGTGGGTGAATCAGCTCCCCCAGGCTCACTCTGGCTCTGCTCTGGTCGGTCTTGGGTCTGCACTGGCACAGCCACCACACACACTTCCCCTGTCCAGTCCTATGTTCGCTCCTTCCTGGACTGAAAATCTGCCACATTCCATCTTCCAATGGATTCTGCCTCTCTAAAATCCATTCAGATTCACTTTTTAGAGGTTACTGGAGGAATTCACTAAGGAATTCAGGTGAGTTACTGCTTTCACTCTGCCATCATGGATCCGCACCCCCTCCCCCTTTTCAGGTTTTTTATTGAGGCAAATTTTTAATCAATCCATTTTTCTACCACAAAGATTTAATGATAAGGTAGTAGAAACTTGATATGAAAACACTTCATGTTTTTATGTTGTAGGATTAAATAATATGATCTCCTTTGCACTTCCTTCAAATTCAGGACATTGCTTTTTAAGGCATAGTGAATTAAGGTACCATATGGAGTTATATGTAGAGAATCTGCCTAGATGAAAATGATGGTAGATTAGCAAACTACAGTAGCATACTTTGCATAATGTGGTTATATCACAGTACAAAGAGTACTCCATTTTTCATGAGCAGTTTTGCTTGGCCTACACTCCAAGAAACACCTACCCTACCCCAGGATAAGTTGATCACCCTAAATCTCATCACCAAGAGGACTGTGATAGTAATGGCAATTAAAGATTCCCTTGTATTGGCTTGGTTTTCAAATTGATTGTGTTAAAACCCAGAGCTTGTTAATCCCACCTGTGGGATGGACTTGTTGATGTGAAAAGAAAGTCCTGAACTGGGAGGAGCTGGTGACAGATTTCGAGAGACAAGAGAGAGGCAGAAGGACTTTTTGGAAGCAGCACTTCGTGGAGGCAGAGAGAGAGACTGAGAAGGATTGCTGAGGGCCATTTTGAATTGCCCTGGACTTTTGAGACCTGCCCCCTGAGCTGCCAAGGACTGAGGAGACATGGCTGTTTTGCTGGTACTTTGTCTGTCTGTTTTGATGTTGTTTTGCCAGATTTGTCCACTGGTGAAAGACAGTCCTGTTGTTGAAGAAGTCCTGGAACCTGGCTTTTGGTTAAGAAGCCCTGAGACCGTCCTGCAGACAGAGAGTGAATACTGTCCATTGGTGAAGGACAGTGATGTTGTTGCAGGGGTCTGGAGACTGTCCTGCAGACAGAATGAATACTGTCCACTGGTGAAGGACAGTACTGTTGTTGCAGGGGTCTGGGAACCTTTCTGTTGGTTCAGAAGCCCTGAAGAAGGATTTTCTTGTTGTATGTTTACAGAAATCCTGGGAGAGGGTTTTGCTAATGTTTTCAGGGGTTCTAGGACTGTTCTACAGACAGAGGATGAATTCATGAAGGGACTGGCAATATATCTTATGGCCTTGCTAAGCCTTGTCTCCCCAGGAACTAAGATTGCTGAGAACTTGCCTTGTGTCAAGATGAAGAAAAGACCTCCATTTGGGTATTAAGTGCTGTGTTTAAACTTGATGTAACTCTGGGGTAGATTCAATTGTGATCCAGGGGTGGGGAACTTTTGACCTTATGTTTGGAAACTAATCTCCATTTGAGAAGAGGGACTTTGTGGTGGACTAAATGAAGGTATAGCCTAGGGGTGGAGAAGTATTTAGAACAGGGACTTTGTAATTGATTGAATGATTGGAAGGTCCTGGGGTGGGGTAGTACTTGGAGATTATTTAATCACATTTAGTAAATGCTGTATTTTGAATGATGTCATGTTTTGATCTTCTCTGTTCTTGGTTGGTCACTGAATAAAATGGAGAGCACCTATGCTGGTATTCTGAACCTTGGGAAGTTGCCTTTCTTTTGGCATTACATTACAAGGACTGACTCAAGTTTTGATTGGCATCAATACATTCTCAACTCACCTTCAGTTACCTTTCCCTTCTGACTGGAAAGTGTAACATTAAAATCCTCCTAAAGCCCAAATTCCATTGGACCTTTTACCTTCTGTTGGGCACCCCACCCCCTCTACCCAGTTTTTCACCTTCTTTTTGTGTGTAGTATTCCTCCATTAGATGGTAATATCCTAGAGGACAGAAACTCTGTTTCTCTTTTTTTTTGTATCCTTGATAGTAATACTATGCCTGGCACATAATAAGACTTAATAAATGCTTAATGAATTGAAATGAAAAGAGAACGTGTTGAATAATGGACAGAGCCCAAGATCTGGAGTCAGATAATCTGGGTTCAAATCAGGAGTGTTCTTATAAATGTTTAAAATGTTATTGTCTAAAAAAAATTTAAGCATGACACACATTTAAGTTTGATCTCAATTGTTAACATTTTCTCCTTTGTGAGTCTAGATAATCAACAAAACAATAAATCAAATTCTGCTTCATAGTATCTGCTAATTTCTGAGATCTAAATCCATAAAACTGAATATTTAACTTTGTTAAGAGCTAACTCCAGAACAGGCTTGGTTCAAATACTGGTTCTTCTACTTAAGATCAGATATCTAGAGCTGTAAAATACCTCAGATGTTAACTATTTTCAACCTTCCCCTCCCCCACCCTGTTTTTACAGATGAGAAAACTAAGGTTCAGGAAAGAAAGTGACTTATCCCATGGTCCTACTGATAGTATGTATCAGAGAGAGAATTTGAGCCTAGGTGCTTGGTTTCTAGAGTCAGTGCTCTTTGTCTTGTTCTACATGGAATTTGCCATAACTCTCATCTTAATTAAGACATTTTCCTCCTTCAGCTTCATTTACCTCATCATTAAAATAAGATAGATTGGACTAGCTAATATCTAATGTCTCTTCCACTTCTCAATCTATGATCCTGGTATTTGAACATCTTCATACAATTGTTAGGAAGAGTGCCCTTTGCAATCTCTAAATTGCTGTATAAGTATGAGGGATTAAAAACAGTAGCTAATATTAACTATAAAAAACAGCATGAGATGGCTGGAAGAAGACTATTATGTAAGTAAGGAGGCCTAGGTTTTAGCCCCACTTCTCTCATTTAATAGCCCCATAGAGGAAATGAGGGGTATGGAGGGAAACCATAAAGTTATTTTCTTTTGACTCATTTAACTCATCTTTAAAATGGGATTAACAATATTTTGTCTGCTAACCATAAGGTCAATGTGTCCTGGTACATAGGTGGAATTAGATTCAAATTCAGCTGCTGAAACACAGATCTATCACCGTAAGGAAGTTATAGCCTCTTGGTTCCCTAGGCAGTTTTCAAAGATTTTAAGGTACAGATAACTAACTGATTTGACTCAAGGGAAGGATTTTCCACCCTTAAGAGTTCCCTATGAAATCACAGTTCCAAACACCTGCCCCACTCTTATTCCACAAAAAAGGACTGAAAACAAGGACTAGACAAAATAATTTATTACTGTGTCTTACAGCTCCATGACTAAGTCACCAGTGTGTAACAACAGCAAGAATAGAGAGGTTTTATCATCAACAGAAAGGTCCTTAAAGGCAGGTGACAAACTCAAAAGCAAAAATAGTGACAGCCAAATGTTGCTGAGTATTGAACTCCAGAGCAATGGTGATAACTGGAGTAGAAATAACAGTAGAGACATAGGAATGCAAAAGGCATTGACTTGACAATGTGTAAGAAGCATAGTGTTTTCTAGTTAAGCTTTTGATGTTTCACTATAATTTTAAACCTCACATTTTACATCAGGCATTAGTATTACCAGGGCAAAGTTTCTTTAACTTTCCTGCTGTTCTTTGTTTATTTTTTTTTACTCAGACTTAGATTCAAGTAGCTGTCAAAAATATACCTAGCCAAACGTCTGCTTCAAAACTTAGACCACCAAGTAATGTCATTTTGTAAACAGGTTTTGCTGTCACTCAATTATCACTTTAATGTGACTACATACTCATTATGTATTCATTAAGACTCTTACAAATACCTCATAACAATTTAAAAAGATGTTTTCTCAATCTTTCATCCTGACATCTTTTAAAAAGGAAAAAAAAAGTCTTACAGATGCATTTTTGATCACTCTGGGATACCGAGGATACATTAATTGAACTGAATCCCAGATTAAAGAGAACACATTTTCTTGTCAACTTATGACAACATAGAAGATTCTGTGATACTTCTTTTATCCTGTTATTTTGGATTTAACAGTCACATTTCTACCTCATGCCTCAGGTAATTTTCCTCTAAATTTCTGCTTTGTATACATTAGATAAGTAATAAATGCAACCCACTGATATGAAAATAAATGGTAGCAAAATATGACATTTAAAATTCTCCCCAAAGCTAGGGGAAATTGTTACTAAGGCATGTCAACAATGGCTAATCATGGTGCTGTGTTTGCCTTTGTATTATCAAAGTCTTTGTCAGGCAATTTTCTTTGGAATTGAACGTTTTGGATTTCCTGTTCAGAGTTCAAGGGATCTATGACCTCATGCATGTGGATAGTCTGTTGCTGTTGTTTTGTCCTTCATTCTTGAAGAGGACCATACTATCAGAAAGGTGATTTGCATGTGAATTGCAAGTGAATTAGATTTAAGTGAGGAATGGCTCTACAAAGTCACCAGCCTCACTTTGTCTGCCATCTGGGTCCAGTAGCAAGATATAGGTCAGCCTGACTGAAGATGTCCCTGGATGCAGAGGGTGACCTTTGCCTTTTTAAGCTAAGGTGTTTCCAAGTTCTCATTTTGACAGAAGCAACACCCATTCCATAATTAAGGCTAGCTGAGGTAAGAGATGAGACAGAGAATGTCCTTTTTTACCTAGTAAAAAAAATCAGTCATGGAGGGGAAAACCCTCAGAGTTTCAAGTCAATTACTGGCCAGTCAATGAGAGTCAGAGAGATTTGAGTCTAAGGCTTGGCCTTTAAAAAAGAAATCTAGAAAGAAAGAAAGAAATTGAGAAAGAAAGAGAGGAAGAATGGGAGAAAGAAAGGGAGAAAGAAAGAGAGAGAAAGAGAGAAAGTGAGAAAGAAAGAAAGAAATGGAGAAAGAGAGAGAAAGAGAGAAAGGAGAGAAAGTGAGAAAGAAAGAAAGAAAGAAAGAAAGAAAGAAAGAAAGAAAGAAAGAGAGAAAGAAAGAAAGAAAGAAAGAAAGAAAGAAAGAAAGAAAGAAAGGAAGGAAGGAAGGAAGGAAGGAAGGAAGGAAGGAAGGAAGGAAGAAAGAAAGAAAGAAAGAAAGAAAGAAAGAAAGAAAGAAAGAAAGAAAGAAAGAAAGAAAGAAAGAAAGAAAGAAAGAAAGAGAGAGAAAGAAGGAAAGAAAGAAAGAAAGAAAGAAAGAAAGAAAGAAAGAAAGAAAGAAAGAAAGAGAAAGAAAGAAAGAAAGAAAGAAAGAAAGAAAGAAAGAAAGAAAGAAAGAAAGAAAGAAAGAAAGAAAGAAAGAAAGAAAGGAAGAAAGAAAGAAAGAAAGAAAGAAAAAGAAAGAAGGAAAAAGAGACAAAGAGGGGGGAGGGATGGGGAGGGAGGGAAGAAGGAAGGAAGAAGGTATGTTGCCCAACTGACATAAATGAATAGGTGCCTGATATGGAGTTATATAGAGAGGAACTGCCTAGATGAAAATCATAGTAGGTTAGCATACTAGAGTATGCTAATCTTAGAGATCTATTACTTTCTTTACTGATAATAGAATGTAACCTCTTTTAGGGCAGGGACTATTTCAGTTTGTCCTTGTTAACCACATCACTTAGCACACTTTCTAGCACAAAGTAAATTTTTTCCCATAAACCCTTGTTGATTGATTGAGCTGGGAGTAGATCTCATGGCAATGGGGCATTAATGTTGAGGTTTAGGAGTGTTGGAATCCCAAAATAGCTACACATAAGTCCTGCCCAAATGAATTCTACCCAAGGCTTCTTTTAGTCAAAGAAAAATAAGATTTATTAAAGATCTGCCATATTGGCCAGACTCTTAAGGAATCTTAGCATTGTCTATATTCTTAAGGAATCTCAGAATTTGTATCACTAATGCAAGCAGGTCAGTTTGAATCTGAGCACCTTAATGGAGGCCAAGATGTATCTTATATACAGAAAGATTGTGGGAGGGATCTAGATTTGGGCAAGTAGTCTGGTGAAGAGGGGATTTGGGGAGGATCTTGATGGGAGTGGCCAGTAGACTGGGCTGACTAGAGTTCTTTTTTTTTAATTTTTGGAGTTCAATAGGGTTTGAGTAACTTCCCCAAGGTGACATGGATAGGTTTTTTGTTTGTGTGTGTTAAGTGTCTGAGGCGGGATCCTAACTCAGGTCCTCCTGACTCCAGCACTCTACTCACTGCACCACCTAGCCGCCCCCTCACTAGAGTTCTGAGGCCAGGAACCAAGAGAATGGGATTTAGATAGAATCAAGGGTAGGAAGTAGCCAGATGCAATCTGGAGATAACAGACAATGAAGGCCTGGCCTAAGTTTAGGGTAACAGAGAATTGGGGATAGCAATAATGAAAGGCCAAATGAGGGGATTATAGCCTCAGGTGAACTCCAGATCAAGTGGAAAAAATAAAGGAGAGTTCAAGTTGAATACTTGAAAGAAAGAAAGAAATCAGTACATTGATATGAAATCCCCAATAATACTTTGTATTGTATATATGTGTGCATGTATGCCTATTCTGCTCATCTGTGTATAAATTGAGTCCTTTCTGTAAAGCAAAACCTGTGCCCCATCCTTAGTGTATGTGTTTTTTCTCTCTACCTACAAATGCCCAATTTCTATTTTGTCGTCTCTATCAATATAATGGCTGTGAAATGGAATCTCAGAGTAATTTTATTTTGCATTTTTCTTATTATATCTGATTTGGAGCCTTCCATACAATCTTGCCTGGTTTATTACATATATTCCCCTTTAAAATATCCAACATTCCAAACCAATTTCCCTCCTTGCTGTTACTCTTATATAACATTCTATCTCCTATCTCCATGTTTTTGCATAGACTTTTCCCTATGCTTGGAATATACTCCCTCTTCACTTTCTATAGCATCATAGATTTAGAAGAGGAAGGGACTTTAGATGCCATCAAATCCAATAACTTAATTTTTACAAATGAGGAAAATGAGTCATAGAGAAAATGAAGTATCCAGAGTCATGTAAGTAGAGTCTCTCTTAGAGTTAATAGCTTCCTTCAAAAGGTGAATTCAAATGCCTCCTCCTATATCTTCACTAGCCCTAATTTGCTACCCCTCTGGCCAAACCTAAAATTTCTTTGTTTTTACTTCATGTATGTTTTGTGTTTATATTTTGTTGAACTCCAAAAGAATGACAGCTTCTTGAGGGAGGTGGCTGATTATGGTTTTGTCTTTGTATGATCAGTGCTTGCAGAGCTACTGATCCATAGCAAATACGTGTTGAAAGAATTAATGAATCTCCTTTATAAATGTTCTTCATTCTTATGATCTTCAGCAACTCCCCCTAAACCACCACTCTACCCATCTCTACCCCTCTTTATGCCCTAAATTACAAGATCCTTCTTCTGAACAGATAGGCAGTTGTAATAGTAATGGCATGTAAAAATTCCCCTGTATTGGCTTGGTTTTTGGAGCTTGTTAATCCCACCTGTGGGATGTACTTGTTGATGTGAAAAGAAAGTCCTGAACTGGGAGGAGCTGATGACGTAGAGTTGGAGAGACGAGAGAGAGACAGAGAGAGAGAGAGAGACAGAGACAGAGAGAGAGAGAGAGAGAGAGAGAGAGAGAGAGAGAGAGAGAGACAGAGAGAGAGAGAGAGAGAGAGAGAGAGAGAGAGAGAGAGAGAGAGAGAGAGAGAGAGAGAGAGAGAGAGACAGAGAGAGAGAGAGAGAGAGAGAGAGAGAGAGAGAGAGAGAGAGACAGAGACAGAGACAGAGACAGAGAGACAGAGACAGAGAGACAGAGAGAGAGACAGAGAGAGAGACAGAGAGACAGAGACAGA
>NW_027187314.1:3697528-3739579 GCF_028583685.1 Petaurus breviceps papuanus | reverse complement strand
GAGAGAGAGAGAGAGAGAGAGAGAGAGAGAGAGAGAGAGAGGCAGAAGAACTTTTTTTGGAAGCAGCACCCTCGTGGAGGCAGAGAGAGACTGAGAAGATTGCTGAGGGCCACTTTGAATTGCCCTGGACTTTTGAGACCTGCCCCCGGAATTACCTGCATCAGGACCTGGGCAGAAGCCAGGAGTGGCTGAATATGATTGCCAAGGGAAACCTCACAAGGCCCCTCTTTTCTCACCTTAGGGCAAAAGGAAGCTGCTATGAATGTAAGTGTTTTTTCAGGCTTCCTTAGTAGGGAAGGAAAAGTTGAAAAATTGATTCCCTAATCAATTATTCTTTCTGACACATTTTTGGCACCACCTGCCAAATTAAATAGGCCATTTTATGAACTTCAGAGATGCCTATTTGTCGCCTTAGAAGAATCAAATCACATGAGATATTGGCTGTCAGCATGATTTCAGTTTTTGGGCCATAATGTGAGACACCTGCTTCCAGGAAAGATAATGAAACCATTCCTTTGCATACTAATTTCAGTGCATTGATATGAAATCTCCAATAATTCTTTGTATTGTATATATGTGTTTATGTATGTCTTTTCTGCTCATCTGTGTATAAATTGACTCTCCTCAGTAAAGCAAGTTCTTTGAAATCAGGGACTACCTTTATGCCCTCTGCTAAGCACAGAGTGAGGTAAACTGTATATACTTAACAAATACTTTCTGAAATTGTAATTGAAGGACATAAAAGGAAGAAAAAAATATATTTACAGAGAAGAAAAAAAAAAACAAAATTAAAGTAAATTCTAATCCTAGAATCACAAATTTGGGAGGAAAGTTTAAAACTATGACAAATTTTATTTTCACTAAGAATAAGTCATATCAAAGAAATCTCTATCCTTTTTTGTTTAAAAATAAAACTATTAGAATACTAGATCAGGGGATCAGGACTGTAGACCAATGTATCTGAATTTCATCAAAATACCTGCCAAAGTTGCACATGATATTATTGTGGATGAGATGAAGACATATAGGCAGGATAAATTACAGTAAGGCACTTTCAGAATTGATTTAAATGAACTTAAAGAGTATTGATTCCTAGATGACAAGCAAATAGAATGCTGACTTGTGCAGAGAGGGAAGCAATGAATGGAAAAGTGGAGAACTTGCACTTAGCATATACCTAGGTTTGAATCCCTGATTTTCATACTTCCTAATTACTAGGGCTTGGGCAAGTCGCTTAAATCCTCTATAAAAAGAGATAATAATACTTGAACTAATTATTTAATAGGGGTGTTGTGAGTAAAGTCTTTGCAAACCAGAAAGTACAATGCAAATGTGAGCTGTTTGTATTATTAAATGAGTGCTGCAGGACTCTGTCCACTGTTGTGTTTGACATTTTTATTGATGACTTAGGAAAAACGAATAGAAGTCATGCTTCCCAAATTTTTTAGAAGACACAAATCCAAGAAAGACTACTAAGATATTAGAAGACTGAATTAAAATCCAAAAAAATTTATAACAAACCTAATGCAAATGGGAGAATGCAAGTAAGATACAAATATAAGTAGAAGAAATTATATGTCATAAAGTGTCATATGACAATTATTATTATATTATATTGTTATATCATATTGTTATATTATCATATATCATATGATAATAATTAGTAAAAAATCCTGCATTTATGTTTAAAATATCAATTGCAAATCTGGCACTTGGTTCCATTGATAAGTTCTTGCTTTCCAGTTCATGGTATGCCTTAGAAATTGGTGGATTCTATCATTAGAAATGTCTAAATAGAAATCAACCAATAAAACCATGAATGTTCCAGAAAAGTATCATGAATCAGGCAAAGGGTTTGAATAGATCATTCTAAAAACAATACTCTGAGTTGCCTGCAAATAATGTATTCCATTAGAATGTATGCTAACTCACCCTGGATATGTTCTGTGGCACTTATCTATTTGCAATTTGCTGGGAGAAAAAAAATGATCATTTCAGTGTTATAAGATTAGAGCTGGGTCTTAAGACTGCCATGACAGTTTCCCCTTAAGGGAGGCTGTAATTCATAACAACCATTCTTATAAGATTAAATGTGATGGTTTTGAGTCCAATATGTTAGTCTCCCCTTAAGAAAGGCTGCAAATTTATATAGATTATATAGAAAAATACTGACAAAAATAATGACAATAACATTTTTAAATTAATATTACTGTTTCCCCTAAATAATATTTTGTCTACCACTAGCTTGTTCTTTTTCCTTCTTGTTAACAAACCTTTAAAATAACATTTTACATTGATCCCTGATAGGCATCTCAGCCTAATCCAAAGAAGGCAACCAAAATCACAGCAAAAGAACCCCACTGTCAGAAGGGTACTTTAAAACACACCCTCACCTCCAACAGGAGCACCCATTACCACTGAAGCACCCCTCTCCTCCAGCAGGAGTATACCTTCCTGCTGAAACATTCTTTGAATGGACCAGTGTCTCTGTGCTCCCCAATGAATCACTGCTCTTATATCATTTGTGGCCTATTTTAGCGTGTATGTCTGAATTGTATATGTGGGTCCCTTCTTCCCCTCTCCACCTTTCCTTGTAGTAAAACTTTGAATTCAATTGACTCCCACTGTTTTGCATATTGTTCTCAGCACCCAGACTCATTATGAAGTGCTTTTCCCCAGTGTCTCTGGTTGACCCACAGGTTTTCCTTAGTCTTAAACTGAGAACCCAAACATGGACTTAACCTACTGACAGCTGCACCTAGATGGGAGAATAAGAGACTGTAAGCCTACTTGCAAAAATAAAAGGTCAATAGGGGAACACTATGTCCTCCCAGGAGGGACTCCCTTATGCCACAGAACAGTCTCAAAACAATTGGCACTGCCAGAAGGGTCTCAAAACAAAGGTTAAAAGAAAAGTATTTCAATTCTTAAAATGATTTCAGAAAACATGGATAGATCTCTGTAATCTTCCTAAATATGACTATGATCAAAATGGTTGACTATTCCTTATCTCTGTTTCATGAACATATCCTGGAAATTGGTTTGGCCCAAAGTAGCAGAGGAAATATAGCCATGGTGGTTCCAGTGAATATGTAGAAATGAAAATTTATTTAACCATTCTCCACCTTATAGCAGCATGAAACTATTTTAGGTACCCACATCTTCTCTTCCTTATACACACTTGCCACATGAAATGTCCCCTCCCTCTCCCAGGCCACACTTAATAGTCTATTTTCTGAAAACGTGAAATAATTGTGATTTTGTAAAAAAAAAATCCAAGTTTAAGGACACTAATTGTTGCACATGTGATCTTTTTTTTTTCCCTCCTCAGATTATAAACTCTTCAAGATGAGGGGAAAAGGTATTTTATTTATTTTCATTCTTTTGGTAGAATTTGACAGAGTTCTGGGAATATAGTAAATTTTCAACAAATACTTGATAGATCAATTGGAAGAAATACAGAAAAGAACATTTTATAGATGCCAGGCTGGTGAAGGATAAGAGGAATAGGTCTGGTTCTTTTATTTCATCAATGTAGGGAACAATGCCTTGGAAAGGTCCTCTATTCAAGAAAATTAGGCAATGCTGCATAGAGCCATAGCCTAATCATAATCATAATCATAACAATAATAATTAATTTATATAGGAGTTTAACATTTACAAAATGCTTTATAGACATTATCTCATTTTGTTTTCACAATGACCATGTAAGTGTTACTATCTATGGGGCAGCTAGTGAGTACAGTAGATAGAACATTGGGCTTGGAATAAGGAAACTTTATCTTCATGAATTCAAATATGACTACAGACACTTACTAGTTGTGTGACTCTAGGCAAGTCACTTACCCCTATTTGTCTCACTTCCTTTCTGTAAAATAAGCTAACAAAATAAATGGTAAATCAGTTCAGTATCTTTACCAGGAAAACAAATGTGCTTTGAAAACCAGCTGGTGCCTTCCCTACTGACTCCACCATCACTCACCTACTTCTATACTACTCCTATGGGCTCAAGTTTGGTATTAGCCAGAAGCTCCTTGCTGCTGTCTTTATTATCATGTAGTTCTCTGTAGGATTCACAGAAAAGGTCATGTAAAAGCATAAGTACCTGTATAAGCCAACAGTTACTCTCATTTGTCTCTTGATCTCTATTTCTAACCTCTTGGAGTAAGTTTATAGCCATTGTTAAAGTTTAATTCCAGTGACAACTTTAAATAAGTATAAGTATATAAACGAGACTATAAATTATCAGGCAATGCTCTTTATTGCAGTATAAAAGGGACAGTAAATACATAGGATGATATAGAAATTTATTCCATATCAAAGTGTTTGTGAATAGAATACCAGGAACAGTGAAGAACCATTATATATTTCCTTTTTCTTATCCGTTCTTCTCTTTTTCTTCCTTCTCCTTTTCCTTCATTACTATTATTTATATCATTATTATCTTTATAATAATAATATTCTTGTCAATTAGTTAAGCAAGATTTATTTTTTTTAAAGCAACTGGGGTTAAGTAACTTGCCCAAGGTTGCACGGCCAGTTACTTTGTGTGGGTGTTAAATATCTGAGGCCAGAACCGATCCCAGGTCCTCTTGGTGCCAGGGCCAGTGCTCTTACACACTGTACCACCTAGCCATCCCTAAGCAAGATTTATTAAGTACCCACCATGTGCCAAACATTGTGTAAATGATGGGGATGCAGTCTTTGGAGAAAGTATGAAATTAAATGCCAGATTTTCATGAAGTTGTGTAGCTTCAATGCAATAGTCACAGTGCCCACTGTAACTATAAATGTACCTGCATGGTGCCTGATGATAATATATAACAGACTCTCCATATAGAAGACAGAAGCAAAACAGTTATTCAGACACCAGAATACCAAATCCCAAAACCAGGAAGCAGATTTCATCATAGCAGCAAAGAAGTCAATAAGCCACAATAGAGAGAGTCACAGTATCCTTTAGCCTTTCCACAAACCTACACAATGCCAATATTTATTCACAAGTCTATCTCTCCCCCTAAGAAGTGTCCTCTCTGCTTAACCATCCAAATTACTCTGATTCCCAGGTACTTGTGAACTCTGCTCCACCCTTCAGCAAACTTCTTCCACCATAGGCTCCATGTTATTCCATTCAGCTTATTGGGGGCAGAGTTTATTTTCAAAGCAGGAATGGTCTTCAAAATCCCTTAGGCTTTTTAAGGGGCAGGGAAAATCTTTAAATTCCCATTACCATTACAACTTGAGATTAGCTTCACAATATATTTTAATTCTTAATTGAGGTCTCAATTTCAGTAAAGATAATCTAATACTGTCCTTCATCACTTTTTTGTTGTTGTTGTGGACTCTTTGTCAATTTGATGAATGACATAAATCTCATCTTAGAAAGATATTTTTAACTTTTATTTTTTTAAAATTAATTTGTTTCCTTTTAGTTTACAGGATTCAATTCCACAATTCCTTGAGTTACACATTTTGTCCCCCTCCCTTCCCTACCCCCCATGAAAGCATATAGTCAAGTATAGGATCTGTAAATATTTTTACATTATACATTAGTCAGGTTATAAAGACGAACTGTATGAGCTGGAATGAAAAATAGTAAAGAGGACATAAAACCAAATAAGAGAAGGAAAAAGATCAGATATTTTGCTTCCACCTAGATATAAACTCCGTTCTTTCTAGTTCTTTCTCTAGATGCACATATTTTTCTCCATCATGAGTCTTTTGGGATTGACTTATATCACTGCATTGCTGAGAGGAGTCCAGTGTATCAAAGTTGGTCATCACACATACATTGTGTTTGTAATTGTGTACAAATTTCTCCTGGTTCTACTCTTCTTACTCAGTATCAGTTTATATAAGCCTCTCTATGTAAATATGAAGACTGACTACTCCTAGTTTCTTATACCACAATAGTATTCCATAAAATGCATATACCACAACTTGGTCAGCAATTCCCCAATTGATGGGCACCCCCTTAATTTCCAATTCTTTGCCACCACAGAAAGAGCTGCTATAAACATTTTTGTACATATGGGTCTCTCTCCCACTTCTATGATCTCTTTGGGATATAAGCCTAGGTGTGGTATTGCTGGATCAAAGGGTATGAAAGTATTTATAGCCCTTTGGGTATAATTCCAGATTGCTCTCCAGAAAGGCTGAATCAGTTCACAACTCAACCAACAATGCATTAGTGTTCCAGTTTTCCCACATCTTCTGCAGCATTTATCATTTTCCTGTTTTGTCATCTTAGCCAATCTGACTGGTGAGATGTGGTACCTCAGAATTGTTTTGATTTGCATTTCTCTAATCAATAGTGAATTAGAACATTTCTTCATGTGTTTATAGATATCTTTAATTTCTTTCTTTGAAAACTGGCTGTTCATACTCTTTTACCATTTATCAATTGGGGAATGACTTGTATTCTTATAAATTTGACTCAATTCTCTGTATATTTTAGAAATGAGTGCTTTCACAGAGACATAGGTTGTAAAGATTCTTTCCCAATTTCCCACCTCCCCCTTATGTCTTGTTTGGACAGAAGCTTTTCAATTTCATGTAGTCAAAATTATCCATTTTACATTTTATAATGTTCTCTAATTCTTGTTTAGTCATAAAGTCTTTCCCTCTCCACAAGTCTGATATGTAAACTATTCCTTGTTTTTGGAGACTGCTTACAGTATCAACCTTTATACCTAGATCATGCACCCATTTAGACTTGGTTTTGGTATATGGTGTTAGATAATGGTCTATGCCCAATTTCTGCCATACTATATTCCAGTTTTCCCAGCAGTTTTTGTCCAATAATGAGTTCTTATACCAAAAGCCAAGGTCTGAGGGTTTATCAAACAATATATTACGATAGTCGTTGACTTCGGAATCTCGTGTGTCTAATCTATTCCATTGATCCACTCCTCTATTCCTCGGCCAGTACCAAGTAGTTTTGATGACTGCTGCTTTATAATACAGATTGAAATCTGGTATAGCTAGTCTACCTTCCCTACCATTAATATTCATTAATTCCTTTGATATTCTGGACCGTTTATTCTTCCAAATGAATTTTGTTAGTATTTTTTCTTGCTCTATAAAGTAATTTTTTGGTAAATTAATTGCTATGGCACTAAAAATATAATTTAATTTGGGTAAAATTGTCATTTTTATTATATTAGCTCGACCCAGACATGAGCAATTGATATTTTTCGAATTAGTTAGACCTGACTTTATTTGTGTGAAAAGTGTTTTGTAGTTGTGGTCATATAGGTCTTGGATTTGTTTTGGCAGGTAGATTCCCAAAAATTTTATAATGTCTACAGTAACTTTGAATGGGATTTTTCTTTCTATCTCTTGCTGTTGAATTTCACTTGAAATATATAGGAATTCCAAGGATTTATGTGGGTTTATTTTATATCCTGCAACTTTGCCAAATTTATTTATTGTCTCAAGTAGTTTTTTACTTGATTCTCTAGGATTCTCTAAGTATATCATCATATCATCTGCAAAGAGTGATAGCTTGGTCTCTTCTTTGCCTAATTTGATTCCTTTGATTTATTTTTCTTCTCTAATTGCTACTATTAACATTTCTAGTACCAGATTGAATAAGAGGGGTGATAGTGGACACCCTTGTTTCACCCCTGATCTTATTGGAAGTGCTTCTAGCTTTTCCCTATTACATGTAATATTTGCTGATGGTTTTAGATAGATGCTATGCATTATTTTAAGGAAGGCTCCATTTATTCCTATACTTTGTAATGTTTTTAATAGGAATGGATGTTGTATTTTATCAAAAGCCTTTTCTGTGTCTATTAAGATAATCATGTGGTTTCTGCTGGTTTTATTGTTCATATGATCAATTATACTTATGGTTTTCCTAATATTAAAGCATCCTTGCATTCCTGGAATAAATCCTACCTGATCAAAGTGTATTATTCTTCAGATAAGTTGCTGTAGTGTTTTTGCTAGTATTTTATTTAGAATTTTTGCATCTATATTCATGAGGGAGATTGGTCTATAATTTTCTTTCTCTGTTTTATCTCTTCCTGATTTAGGTATCAGTACTATATTTGTGTCATAAAAATATTTGGTAGGACTCCTTCTTCACCAATTTTCCCAAATAGTTTGTACAGTATTGGAATCAATTATTCTTTAAATGTTTGATAGAATTCAATAGTGAATCCATCTGGCCCTGGAAATTATTTTCCTAAGGAGTTGACTGATGCCTTGTTCAATTTCTTTTTATGAGATGGAATTATTTAAGCAATTTACTTCCTCTTCAGTTAATCTGGGCAACTGGTATGTTTGTAAATATTCATTCATTTCCCTAAGATTGTCAAATTTATGTGCATACAATTGGAAAAATAATTCCTAATTATTGTTTTGATTTCTGCTTCATTGGAGTTGGATTCACCCTATTAATTTTTGATGCTCATAATTTGGTTTTCTTCTTTCTTTTTTTTATCATATTGACTAAGAGTATATCAATTTTGTTGTTGTTTTTTTTTTTCATAAAACCAGCTCTTGGTTTTCTTTATTAATTCAATAGTCTTCCTTATTTCAATTTTATTAATCTTTCCATTGGTTTTCAATATTTCTAATTTAGTATTTAATTGGGGATTTTGAATTTGTTCCTTTTCTAGGTTTTTCAATTGCATGCCCAATTCCTTGAGCTCCCTTTTCTCTAATTTAATCATGTATGCACTCAGGGATATAGAACTTCCCCTAAGAACTGCCTTTAATGTATCCCACAAATTTTGGTATGTCATCTCATTATTATCATTCTCTTAAATGAAATTACTGATTGTTTTTATAATTTCTTGTTTAAGCCAGTCATTCTTTGGGATTAAATTGTTTAATTTTCAATTAGTTTTCAGTCTGTCTTTCCCTGGCCCTTTATTGCATATAATTTTTATTGCATCATGATCTGAGAAGGATACATTTAATATTTCTGCCTTATTGCATAGAATTGTGAGTTTTTTATGCCCTAGAACAAGGTCAGTTTTTGAGTAAGTGCCATGAACCGCTGAGAAGAAAGTATATTCCTTTTTATCCCCATTCAGTTTTCTCCAGAGATCTGTGATACCTATCCTCTCTAAAATCCTGTTCACCTCCTTAACTCCTTTCTTGTTTATTTTGAGGTTGGATTTATCAAGTTCAGAGAGGGGGAGATTAAGGTCTCCCACTAGTATAGTTTTGCTATCTATTTCTTCCTCTAATTCATTTACCTTCTCCTCTAGGAATCCGGATGCTAAACCACTTGGTGCATATATGTTATGTAATGATATTGCTTCATTCTCGATGGTGCCTTTTAACAGGATATAGTTTCCTTCCTTATCTCTTTTAATTAGGTCAATTTTTGCTTTTGCTTTATCTGAGATAAGCATTGCTACCCCTGCTTTTCTTTTTTTCACTTTAGCTGAGGCATGATATATTTTATTCCAGCCTTTTACCTTTACCCTGTGTATATCATTCTGTCTCAGATGTGTTTCTTGAAAACAGCATATTGTAGGATTATGATTTCTAATCCATTCTGCTATCCATCTCCACTTTATGGGAGAGGTCATTCCATTCACATTTACAGTTATGATTGTTATCTGTTTCTTTCCCTCCATCCTATTCCCACCCCTGTTAATGTTCACATTTTCCCACCCTTCTCCCTTCCCCCCCTTAATAGTTTTCCTTTTGACCACCGCCTCCCTGGGTATTTCCTTATCAGCCCCCCTCCCTTTTCCTCCCCTTTCCCCCTAATTCTTCCCTCCCTACAAACCACTTCCACCCCCCATTCATAGCCCTTTCCCCCTCCTACTGCTTGTAGGATATTTTTATACTTAATGAAGTATGTTGTTTCTTCTTCACACCAAGAGTGACAGGAACAAATCTCATGTGAAGCTCCTCTCCCTCCCCTCTTTCCCTCTAAAATGATACTTTTTGTGTTTCTTCTCCATAGAGTCCTATGCTTAACTGGTTGTTATTCCCTCCTTGTACCAGAACCAATGAGGGAAAAGCTCATATGATTCCCATCTCCCTCCCTTCTTTTCCTCTGCTATACAGTTTTTATGCCTCTTTGTGTGGCATAATTTACCCTTTTCTACTTCATTCATTCCCTTTCTTCCATTGAAGTCTCTTTGTAGCCCTTAAGATTTTTTTTTTAATCGTCATAATGTGTATTTTATACTCATACCCTCTACTTGTCTATAAACAGTTTGCTCTTATCAAATAGCAGGGTGTGTGTGTATGTGTTTTCCTTGTTAACCTTTCTAAGTCACTGTTGCATCTCATAATTGGAGGTTGAATTTTCCATTGAGTTCTGGCTTTTTTATCAAGAAGGTCTGGAACTCTGTTATATCGTTGAATGACCATCTCTTTGCCTGCAAGAATATGCTCAGTCTCGCTGGGTATGTTATGTGATCCTTGGTGGTAACCCTAGCTCTTTTGCCTCCGGAAAATTGTATTCCACTGCCTCTGATCTTTCAGTGTAGAGGCTGCCAAATCCTGTGCAATCCTCACTGTGGACCCTCGATATTTGAATTGTTTCTTTCTGGCCGCTTGAAGTATTTTCTCTATTATCTGGTAGTTCTGGAGTTTGGCCACAACATTTCGAGGACTTTTCAGTTTGGCATCTCTTCCAGCAGGTGTCTGGTAGATTCTCTCGATTTCTTTTTTTACCATCGGGTTGTAGTATCTCAGGGCAGTTTTCTTCAATGAGCTCTTGGAGAATGCTTTCCAGGCTCATTTTTTCATCATGATTTTCTGGTAGGCCTATGATTCTCAGATTATCTCTCCTGGATCTGTTTTCCAGCTCAATTATTTTTTCTTTGAGGTATTTTACCTCTTTTTCTAACTTTTCATTCTTGTTGTTTTGCTTGACTAATTCTTGGTTCCTCATAGAGTTATTTGTTTCCATTTGCTTGATTCTAGTTTTTAGCAAATCATTTTTCTTGGTTAATTTTTGGACCTCCTTTTCCATATCATACACTTTTCTTTTTAGAGAGATGTTTTCCTCATTTTAATGTTTTTCTAATTCTGCTATTTTGGTTTTGAGAGAATTATTAATTTTGTCTTCTGTCTCTCATTTTGTTTTCAAAGTTCCTTTTGATCTCATCTAGGAAAGCCTTCTGTGCTTGGGACACATTCCCTGTTGAAGTTTCAGCTGTGGGTGTGGAGTCAACATTGTCTCCCTCTGAGTTTGGTTCCTCCCTCTGAAGATAGTAGGACTCCGAGTCTTTGTCTTTGTAGTCTGCTTTCTACCAATTTTGAGGCAGGATCCTAGCTAAGCCTTTCCTCTAGAATCCCAAGCCTTTACTGTAGAGGGTTTTGCCCTGGGGCAAGAGTTACTACGTTTTCAGGGTCAGAGGGGGGGTTTGGAGAAAGTGAGGTTCACTCTGTCATTCTGGTCTTTGGAGGTCCTGAAAGGGCTTTTTTTTTAAATCTCTGGGCTATGAAGTGGTAGCCCCAGGAGTGTTTGCTGTCCAGGGCAGGGGCCCCTGTATTTGCTTCTTACCTTGCTCTTTCTATTCCCAGCCCTTTGGTGATAGTCCTGGTAGTGGCCCTTGTGGTTGGTGGGCTGACTTGCCCTCCAAGTTGATCAGGCCCTTTCTGGGCCTGCCTCTGCATCTGCCAGCCGTGCCGCACCTTCCTAGAAAGTTTTTTTTTTTTAATGCATATAACAAAATACATAGGAATACAAAGGAAATGAATTGTGTTAAAATATAATTGTCAACATTGCATGTGTGTGTCTGTGTGCATATGAATGATTAAAATAAAAACTGAATTTGGAGAATAGAGGGAAAACAGTTTGCCTTTGACAGTCATATGTTTGTGTGTCTGTGTGTATTTATAGTTTTTATGTACACTAACACCAAGACAACCTTTTTCCCCAGTTTTCAATTTTAAATCTTAGATATTACACATCTCAAGAGATGTCTTCACTGGACACTGAAAATATTCACAGAAAAAAAATTATTAAGTTGCCTTATAAGACTATTTAATTCCTATTGCAACCAAGTAGGCATTCTAATAAACATTATTCTTATGGAAATGTTGAATGTTGGACTGTGTGTCTTCAAATTCATATTTTATTTAATGCTGCGTCATGCTGTTCATATCTAAGTGTAGAAAGAAGGTATACTAGAATGCTTGCACCATTTTTTTAAATCATAATTCCCAAATGGAATGAAAAGTCAAGGTGAGACATATTCTTCTACCCATCCAGTTTGTTGATGCTTTGGACTCAGACTTATGATTCTTCTCACTCCCTGAATTCCCATTGACTCTTTCTTGAAAATATACTTACATATCCCTTTGCCTCTGGCTTTTCTTTTGAGGTTGTTTTTGACAGTCTGTTCTTTGATCTCAACCTCTTCTCTACAAAACAGCCTGATTCTCTTACCATCATACATCTCTCATTCCGACACAGTCCCAGGCCTAGCTATGCAAGCAGCACTCTCACCCAACCCTATGCTTCCAGTCTCCTCCCCTATAGTCATAAGTCTTGTACCTCAACTCTTCTTGAAAGCAAGGACAGAAGGACCAAGATGAAAGTCATGTGTTATATTCCACTCTACCTAATTAGAGAATTGGATATCTTGCATTATACTTCTCTTTAAATGATCAATATTACTGTGTGGCAATGATGTAAAGTACCAAGAACAGTGGACCAGGGATCAGAGCACTTTGTTTTAATTGTTGGGTCACATCTTCTCTGACACCCACTTCAATTATATTCAATTTAATTCAATAAGAATTTATTAAACACCTACTATGTTTCAGGTACTCTGTTAAACACTAAAAATAATAGAATTTGCCTTCAAAGAGTTTATTGGGAAAAAACACATGTACATAGGATCAGAAATGCAGATTTAAACATCTCAGAAAATATATGTGTGTGTGTGTAACTTTTTTTGAGATTCTGAATTGAGCCACAGAACAGTAGATTGTGATTCCTTTTATACTCATAATAATAATAATAAACATTGATTTTCATATGAATTTTTGAATAAGACATGGAAAGGGGAAAAAACGAGAAGGTAGAAGGGGGCAGAAGGGAGTGTATTAGGCCTTGAACCTATCTGATGGTCAAAAAAGTGGTGGGGGAGCCTTGGGGCCTGTATGTTTATAAATTAGTAAGAAAAATTTGAGGTACTCATTCTAAAATCAGTCAAATCAATTATACTCAGAAATTTACAGGACAGTAGATTAGATCATTTGCTTCAGATTGGGGGTGGGAGGCAGGGCATAGCATGATGGGTTAGAAGTGTTCCTTCATTCTGAACTGGTTACCCCTGTGGAGGACGAGGTTGTCAGGAAGAGAGCGCTCAATTTGCCTCCCTGTAAAATGGGAAAAATATTATTTGTACTTCCTACTTCACAGGATTATAATGAAGAAAGGATCTGTGATATGAAATGCAACTCCCAAATGTAAAAGTATGAATTCATCTTCTACTAAAATTTCTAAAATGAGGCTTATTTTTGTACCTCAGCAATGATTTTCTTCTTATGCTATAATAAATAAGGACATTTCTTCACATCTGCATGGAAGAGCATGCTTGTGCCTATTTCAAGAAAAACTGATTCAAGAAATAATAGTGCAATTCTACCATACTTAGATTTGAAATAACTTCAGAAAATGTGTCTTCAGTCTTAGATTTAAAAAAAAAAGGTTGTTTTTTTTTTAATCAATTGCTATGTTATTATTATAATTTC
The DNA here is from genome assembly GCF_028583685.1 of Petaurus breviceps papuanus. NCBI lineage: Eukaryota > Metazoa > Chordata > Mammalia > Diprotodontia > Petauridae > Petaurus > Petaurus breviceps. The sequence goes on along the minus strand of NW_027187314.1, from coordinate 3,725,887 downwards.
ATGAGGCTGGAGTGGAGTGTACGGTACTGAACACAAAAGTTTTATATGCCTTCCTTTTTATGTATGGGGATTGACTAATGAAATATATGTTTCAATCAAATTGTTTTTCAAAATTATTTCAGTTTCTGAACATAAATTATAGAATAAAGTGCTTGTTTTGTAAACATGCATTATTAGTATGGCTTATGTACCTTGGAGATATATCATTATATTAATCTAATTTTTTCTGTTTTTTTTTTTGACACATACTCTCTTGTGAAAACAGCATACTATAGGGGTAAATGCTTTAAATGATAAAATGAAAATAGACCTGGAACAGGGCAGGTCATTTTTCAGATGATTCCAAATAGTTTAATGGGTAGCTATTTATCACACTTGCCTATTATCACTAGGTTTTTCAACCATAAAGCTAATTAATTAGAAATAAGTGAACCAAATAATATGCCTACACCTGGCCAACCTTTACCAGCATGACTTTATGATGCACAATGGTAGCAGAAAGGTTTTAGCTAGGAGGCAGAAGATAAAATATTCATGCTTTTAATATTGAATGCTTTTATGCCTTTGGAGCTATGATTCAATCATATGAGGTAGGCCTTGGGACTTTCAAAGGTGTTAAGGTCAGACCTGAACAGAATAGTTCCACAGCCAGTATCCAGCATTCTAAATTAGGAGCCCTCACTGAAATTGTCATGGACTCCTTTCAAATATTTAATTAAAACTAGTTGTCATTGTCCATGCTGGTTATATGAAATTTAGCTGCTGGTAATTGATATGTAGAATAATCATATACCTCGCATATTCACTGAACAATTAATTGGAGATTATAAATGAAGTACAATAAATTCAAATTATTGTTTTGTGAAAGTTTCTCTATAGAACAACCTGGAGATGCAGGCATTTCATAGCACAATACAAGAAAGTACATTATTGAAAAGCAGAATTTGAGCCAGAAGACAATTATTACAAATCAGGGACCACACATGGGCCAAGACAGTAGGTACAAAGCCGAGAGCATAATTAGGAGTTCCAAAAGTGTTGTAACAAGTCAGTAGGTTCTCCTAGAATCAAGGATTTAGTATCTAAACTTTGAGTTAGTATCTAATTTAGTATCTAAACATTGAGTCTAGGTCCCAAACCACAGGTAATACAATGAATGTCATGAATTATTAAAGCTCCAGATTGAGAAACAAGTTTATAAAATGGAGATGTTAGGAGGTGGTACAGAGGTGGCTGTAGCACAAACAAGTTACCAGAACAATAAAAGGATCATTGTTTTACAGCTGTATGGGATTTATAGATCATTGTATACAACTTTCTCATTTTTAGGGATGAAACTAAGGACCTGAAAATTTAAACGACTTGCCCCAGATCAAGTAGCAAAGCTGTAGTTTTTTTTTTTTTTTCTTAGAAAGGCAATCAGGTTTAAGTAACTTGTGCAGTGTCACACAGCTAGTGTCAACTGTCTGAGAATGGATATGAAATCAGATTCTCCTGATTCCAGGTCCAGTGCTCTATCTACTGTTCAACCTAGCTATACCAATCAAGCTGTAATTTGAACATAGGTACTTCAATTAAAACTTTGGCATTCTTGTTACTGTGTCTTCTCAAAAGGGATTAGAATATTGCAATACCAGAGGAATTATATTGAATCACCAATTACTTTCAAGGCCTACTACTTTTTCTGCATTAGAACTCACCCAATGGATCAACAGACTATAGAGGCAAAATCTGGTAAAGGTTTGCGAATCTAATCAAGGGCTTGTACCAGAACCAAGAAGTTAGAAGATTCCATAGCAAAACAGTCCAATTCAGTTATTTAAAAAGTCAGTTCACTAATTCATCACCTTTGGATGAGTGACAGAATGTTTTTAACTTTTAAGTAACAATTAATTTCTTGATTTCTTTAAATCTTTATCATTTCTTTCTTCTCCTTCAAATATTTTGCCCATACCATTTGTCTAAATAATAAAAAAGTCTTTTTAATCCCATGACTACAGATAGCATCAGCCCACTAGTCAGCCACTTGGAGAGGCATATTTGAGATATAAATTAAAGCTATCAAATGCATGTTGGCCTTGCCATTCAGTTAATTCATCAACAATCCATCCCACAGAAAAATTTTTTGAAAGTCTGCTCTGTGGAGCTAAACATAATAAAATGGTAGAAATTTAAAAGGAAATGTAGCTGTAGTGGTTGATTTCAAGGAATCTTAATGTCAGTATAAACATACACACCTACGGTATAAACACGTAAGCAGTCATAACCATATAAAACAGAAATACTGTATGCCACCTCAAGCCCAGAGAATATATGCTTACAAGATGGAATCTTTTCCATAAAGATAATTGCAGATTGCACAAAATAGGAGTAGTATGTATAAGAGAAGGACTGAGACATAGGCAGATTACCCATTTGTTATAGTTAATTTTTTACCTTTATAAAAGTTCTTTGTAAAATAAACGGCAACTCCGATTACATGGTGAGAAAGATTCTGTGATAATTGTCTTAGAAACCTGTCATCTGTTCTAAATACAATAGTGCTAAAGTTATATAGACAAATATGACATTTTTAGATAAACTTTCTTCAATAAAGCCATAAGCTCATGTAGTGCTATTTCATTAGTTATAGCCAGATAGGAAAGGGCATAGACATGTTAGGGCATCTTGACTTTAGCCAGCTTCTGTGGGTCTTTCCCCATTCTTCTCAACACCAGAACTCATACCTGCACCTTAGTTGAGTTACCCCACTAATCTTTGCAATTGTTAGCTTGGCCTGAATTTAATTGGTGAAAGAATAAATATAAACTTACATGACTATATCTATATGTGCCTAGACCATCCATGTTCCACTCACCAACAATATTTAGGAGCATCTTACTCTCATTATACCATTTCTCTCCCATTCAAATGTCTTTCTCTGGAAATTGTTATCAAATATATACCACCATCATTTCCAGAATTAAAGTGTTCTTCCCTCTGGATCCACTGAAAATTTCTCCAGTCAAAAGCTAACTTTCCTGCTTACTCATCCTGAATATATTGTGCTCTTTTTTTATGATGTAAGATCCCTGAAATCAGGGATTGTCTTGATTTGTAAGCTCAGCATCTATCATGGTGCATGCCACATATTAGATATTTAACATTCATTAATTCCTTCAAAGAGTGCTGGGCTTGTAGTCAAGATTACTACCTATATGATTTGTCATTTGATCTCTTATGAAAATGCTGAGGTCTTATCCACTAAATGATAGTTGTATTGTCTCTGAACTGAAGTTCTGTTTGCCTTAAAAGACAGTTCCGGGGCAAAGCGAAATATAGATCTATTATTTCATTATTTAACCACAATTTTTGTTAGTTTTGCTAGAAAAATAAAATCAATTTCCTTAAAATAATAATTGCCATTATAATGCAGGTTTTTTATGAGACAAACAAGACACTGATTCAATGTGGGTATTTGCTAAACATGGAAATTCTGCTCCTCAGATAAGTATTTCAACTACTATCAACTATAAGCCTATGGAAATACTGCTTCAACTCACCCTATAATCAATTACCCTTAGGATTCTATGTATTTTATTACAAACTTTTCAGTGAAGGATACCACAAGAAACATTTTGAGAACTGTTCTGGTGTACATTTATTCACCTGTATTAAGGTAGAAATTTTCAGAAATTTAAAACTGCACAATCTTTTATTGAAAGAAAAGCTAGGGGGCAGCTAGGTGGCACAGTGAATAGAGCACTGGCCCTGGAGTCAGGAGGACCTGAGTTCAAATGCGGCCTCCGACACTTAACACTTACTAGCTGTGTAACTTTGGGCAAGTCACTTAACCCCAATTGCCTTGCCTTCTCTCCTCCAAAAAGAAAATAAATTAATAAACAAACAAACAAATAAATAAATAAATAGAAAGAAAAGCTAAAGAAATCTAACTCTTGGAGATAGTGAAAAGCAGACAGTTACTAAGTCAAACAGGTTTCAGTTGTGGAATAAGATCATAAAACTTCACTTCAAGTCCTAAATCTTCTACTTATTATTTGTATATACTTGTATATTGTATATACATCTTAGAGTCTCACTTTTCTCATCCATAAAAGGGGAATCATAACTTTATTCACTTAACAGGGTTATTCTAGAAATCAAAGGAAATATGATGTAAAAGATAATGTATGTGTATAAATTGTTAGGAAAACATAAGGTGGCATAAGAATAGCATAATTACTACTACCATTTCTCCCATAGTTCTAGCCACAACACTGGCACCAGCAACAACCCAAAGCACAATTACAAAATAAATGTAATGTATCTTCTACGCAAACAGTCTAGTTCTTCTCCCTTTTCTTACTTACTATGACCCTTTAGATGCCCAGTGTCCTCTTTTTCTCTTCTCCCAGCAAAACTGCTTCTCTGTTATTTTATTCTTATCTTGGTACAAATGAGATGTCCTCTATGACCTTTTCACAAATAACTTCATTTTCATAGGGGTCAAAGTATTAGACTGAAGAGACAAAACTAGACTGAGTGTGATAACCTTTCTTTAGGTCTTGATGAAAGGCTGGGCTAATAACTGCGCCTAAGACATTACTCATCAGGAACATACATAGTAAACAATTGTTGATTGATAGATCAAATAAGTTTGCTACCGTGTTTCCCCGATAATAAGACCTATCCCGAAAATAAGCCCTCCCCTTACTGTGTAAGATTCCTCTAAAATAAGCCCTCTGGTGTTTTTCTGTCCAAAAAAAATTATGACAGTGTCTTATTATCAGGGAAACATGGTAATATGCATGTATATGCATGCATGTATGTATATATGTATGCATGTATGTGTATTTATGCATGCATGTATATGCACACATATATACAGACAGACATATTTATATATACATACACAAAAAAGACAAGCAAACTTAAGAGAATTTCAAGAAAGTTTCTGTCCAATATTCCTAGTGAGTATAGCTAATGCCAACCTTTTTTGAACTCAAGAGAACAAGCACCCTTTTCAAATATACAGTTCTGCATAGTTACTGAGATGAATATGTGCCTAGGTGATTTTCTTGCCATTTTTCAAGAGGATATAAGACTGGGGGAGGGTAGGCGGTACAATGAATAGAGAACTGGCCCTGGAGTCAGGAGGACCTGAGTTCAAATGCGGCCTCAAACATTCAACACTTACTAGCCATGTGACCTTGGGCAATTCACTTAACCCCAATTGCCCTGCCAAAAACAAACAAACAAACAAACAAAAAAATACAAAGAGAATATAAGAGTGTATAAACCATTCTAATACAAACAATTAAAGGAGGCACTGATTTTTTCCATGTACTACAGAATCTGTTCTCCATGGTCCTTTGCATTTTTCCTACTTCCACACCAAGGAAAATTTCCTTTTTGAAATATAGACTTTGTTGATGCCTTTTGTCCTTGTCCATCACAGTCATAGCCCATCCCTTCCCTCCAGATTGAATCTGCTCTTGTGACAAAGAAAATTATTAAGCAAAAATATCTTATGTATATACTATCCTGTAATATATGTAATTTTCTATCTTCTGGTCTTCTCTTAAACCCTCCAATGCTGACTTGGCCTATCTTTTTTTTTCTTTTATAACCTTTGCAAATTTGCATTGAGTGAGGTGAATGTTTTTGTTTTTGTTTTTGTTTTTAATTGTTTTTCTCCAGATTTTTTAGGTAGAATGGATTAGTAGATTGAAAAACAGCCTCAAAGCCAGGAAGATGTGGGTACAAGTCCTGCTTCGAACACATACAAGCTGTCTGAATGTGGGCAAGTAATGCAATATCTCAATGTTGTAGGAAACTCTCTACAACTATAAATTGAAGGAAAAGGACTACATTTTAGTATTAGTCCTTTGCCAGTAAAACCATAGGTCCAGTTCCTCTCCCTTCTCTTACTTTTGGTGTTCTCAAGATTGTTTTCATGAGGTCATATGTAGTCTGTAAATCTTTTGAGAACTGTTGACATACTTTGAAAAATTACATACTTTGATTTTCTTCAGTTTTTTTCCATTTAAAAAAATTGTTTCAATTCTCTATATGTTTTGGATACCAGATTTTTATGAGGAAAATTTAATGCATTTATTTTTTTCTATATTATATAACTTCTTCCAACTGTACTATATGTTCATTGATTTTGTTCATGCTAGAGGATTTTAATTTTTTTAGTAAATCTTTATATTTTATCTGTTGTAATTTCTTCTCTTCCTTGTGGGATTAAGAATTCTTCCTGAATGTATTTGTAAAGTGTACCTAACCTTTTTAATTTTTGTGTGTGTGTGTGTGACATTTTTCATTTAGGTCATATAACATTTTATAATTTATTATGACATATAATGTAAGATACACTATATTGTTACTAGACACTATCTACTCTTTAAACAGTTCTGCTTGTTACATTTATTTATTCATATTTTCATTAATTTACAAAATAGTTTTTTTAAGATTACTGCTTTATACTATAGTTTGAGGTCTCTTATTGCTATCCCTTCTTCATTCCACTCTTTCTCATTGATTCCCTTTTATTTCCCTTGTGATTCTAATATGAATTGTTTATTTTCCCAAGTTGTAAAAGGATCACCTCTAATTTAATTATTACAGAAATATATTTATGCATTCATTAAATTAGCATTATTATTTGTATTATATGTTGATACATCTCAACCATAAGCAGAGTTTATATCTCCAATTAATTTTCTTCCTTTGTTTCCATACAAATGCATTGGCGGCATTTTATTTTATGAATCTCATCTATTGGAACAATAAATGAATTAATATCATTTTGAATATCATTTCTTTTATCATAACTACTTCATGATTTATGCTAGTACTATGCAGATACATTGATGACTTTCTCTTATATTTGTTGTAAGCTCCTTCGGAGCAGGCTTGCCTTCATATCTGTGTTCCTGCTACTTAGCATGGAGCTTAGCACATAGCATGTATTTAATAACTGTGTTTTCATACACTCTTTCATTCATTCACTTCTTCATTCATTCAAATAGAGATAAATTTGTCTCTTTTCGTTGAATTCTATGTATTTTATTTTGCATTATTTTCTTTTAGAGATAACAATTCTAGAAATATCTAATGATATAGAGCTAATAGGGGCATTATTGCCTTATTTTTACTTGGCCTGGAAAACTTAGATTATTTATTTCGTATAAACAATGCTAGCCCTTAGTTTTAAATATTATCTTTTTACTAATGTCAAAATAAATATGTCAATGTGTTTTTAGACTTTTTTAGTTTAAAGCATATAATGTTTTATCATTTTTTTCTGAATCTTCTTAAATAATTCTGTATCTATTAGTTTTGTTGTTTAGGTTATTAATTATGCTTTTTTTCCTTACAAAGATGCATTTTTGAATTCCCTATGATAGTTTCCTTATGGTAGTTTTATTTAATATATTACTTCAATTTTCTGTATTTTAAAAATGAATGAATGAAAAAAAAACATTTATTAATCATTGTTTTAAGTACTAGGGATATATCATTCCATTCCATAAACTCTATGGCCCAGACACTGGCTTATTTGGCATAATATGTATATCATACCAAACATAATTAAGGATTATATTACATGGATAGATATAGATATATGTTTATATGAATAGATAAACATATATATGATTATATTTATAAAAATATATTCTGTTACAATCATATGCTATTTTTAATCTTCTTGGCATTGTTGATTTTTTTGAATGTAAGGGATTTTTGTCTTTCTTATTTGCTCTGGTGTCATTAACTGCCTGTAGTGAATCTCTCACTCCATTCTCTTTCAAAAAAGGGTAAAAAATATATAGGCAATTCTCTGATGTACTAAAGGTTATGTACTTGTAAAAGTTTCTGTGAGTCACAATGCTATAATTCAAAATGTATTACCCCATAAATAGAGTTTTATAATAGGAGTTTACTTTCTTTGTAGCTCAATTTTTTGTAGGGATCCACAAACATCACATTTAATCAACTTAAAATGATATACTTCTACACTTTACAGCAAAGAGCTTTGCAAAGTGTATATAAATAAAATAATCAGGATAGAGCAGTGACTAATTATATGGAATTATATTTAATAAGATAAAATAATTCAGGGTATTTTGAAGTTCTTGCTGTAGTCATATTGCCTGCCCTATCTATACTGCAACAAATAAGAATTTGAAGTAATAGCTTCTCTGGAATTATAAAATTCATTGGAGTTTATTTGGATATATTTTGAAAGACATATTTTAGAAGACCTTTGAGGAAGATTTACTATAACTTGATGGGTTTTTGAGAATGTGATTCATGTTTGTATGTTTGGCACTCCATATATATATATATATGTGTGTGTGTGTGTGTGTGTGTGTGTGTGTGTGTGTATTTTAAATGTGTATATATATTTTAACAATAAACATACACATTAGAATTACTGTTATTTTTATTTCTGCATTTAAAAATAGAAAAAAAACTTTTTCTACTTTCTTAATTTGACATGAGTAATAGCAGTTTCTTCATACATATCAACAATATGCCAGACATATGTCCTTAAAATTATACAACTCAGTCCTTAGTGTCACTGAATTTCTCATCCTTCAATTCCTAACCATATTATTGCTTCACATGTTAAAAAAAAAAGCATTAATGTTTGGTTTGTTAAAATCAATGGCACATTCCATTGATTTTGATCCAGAAATCAAATAATCATTTTTTTCCATTTCAACTATTTTATGATAAGTAACTTATAATTTTAAAGCAAACCTTAAAATATAAGATATCATACTAATAAATGGCAGTGATCATTAGAACATACATTTTCCCTTTTTAATTAGCCAAATCTCAAAAATTTAATGTGAAATATGACAATAAAATAGTTTAGGATCCACCTACACACACATCACACACATTTTATATTAAGTTATAGCTTGGAATCTTTAGAGTAGTTACTTGCTCAGAATGTTTTGCTATTTTTTTCTTTCGGAGTCACTACTAGAGCCAGACTAAGAAATTGAAAAGAAAATCCCCTTTACTTTATATCAAAAGATTTTCTCTAAGCTACTCTCTGTCTCCTGCTTTCTCTCTTCATCTCTTTGTACTCTACTTAGTTTCACAGTCCTCCCCCTCTTCCCCACCAATCTACAGTCAATTAAATGAATGAAGGTAATTAATTTTTGTATAATTTGTAGATATTAAAGGTCTTAAGAGAGAAAACTTTTGTGATAACTAACAGAAAACAAAGCCAGTATCTAAAAATAATTCAGCAAGGTATAGGCCAAATGTAATCAAATGAGATATTATTGGAATAAATGCTAAGTCTTATATAGATTAAAAATATAAACTAAAAAGACATAGAGAAGAATGGCTAGGCGACAGTATTGTGAAAAGCTCCAGGGAGAGAGAGAAGGCTTAGTGCACTAAAAGTTCAGTGGGATTTAATTAGCATGAGAAAAATGCATTCCAGTGGAAATGAACTAAGTTCAGAGTTAAGAAGAATTAGATTTGAATCCCAGTATTGCCACTTTTTACATATTTCATTTTAAGCAAATCACTTCATCACTTGTCTTCAATTACATTCTCTTTAAAAAGAAGAGGATGCATTAGATAATAGCTATCACTTACACAGTGCTTTAAAATTTACCAAGTATTTTACATATATTATCTCATTTCAGCTTTACAACTAGCCTGAGAGGTATCTCCTTTATCCCCATTTTATAGATGAGGAAATTGAGAGAGACAAATGAAGCATCTTGTTTCATGTATTTAAGACAGAATTTGAACTCGTCTTTCCTGACTTCAGGTCCATCTTTAACCATACTGTAACACTGCTATTTATCAAGGCAGACTTCATCTAGTTCTAAATTCTATTCCAATAGCATATCAGTAAAAAAAATAAGTTAATTTGATTTTTGATTGCCAAGAGAAAAAATAGTGTCCAGAGGGGTGGCTGGGTGGTGCAGTGAGTAGAGCACCAGCCTTGAAGTCAGGAGGACCTAAGTTCAAATCCGGCCTCAGCCACTTAACACTTACTAGCCATGTGACCTTGGACAAGTCCCTTAACCCCAATTCCCCTCCAAAAAGCAAAAAAAAAAAAAATTAGTGTCCAGGACTAGAGGGGTGATAGTGTTATTGCCATACTGTAGTTCTAAATTCAGTTCAATTAAATTAAATTCCACTTGAGGAATATTAACTTCCCATTATTGTATTAGTTATATTATTTTATCAGTGGATTAGTGCATTAATCACAACTGCTCTAGCTACAGTCCCTTTCTTTCCCAATTTGCACTACTTAAAGAAACAGTTTGTCTCTATCTCTCTTATCTCAAGTTCAGTTGTATTACCTCCACTCTTTCCTTGCCAAATCCCAATGTGGACTAGAGTTACCATATACCTCATTATTTCCTAATCACATTCTTTTGATTGGATATGGAGAAAATAACACAATTTTATTGTTGTAAACTGGACCTACAAATGAATATTCTCAACCATCCATTAGGCCCTTACTGTAGCTTGGCAATCCTAAACTACTTTCATGATTTTCTAACTCATGAAAATGATTGTTCCTAACCTTCCATTCTCTGCTCAGGTTTTTACTTCATGTCCCCTTACCATGTTCCCAGACTTCGATAATTTGGCTTCCAATCTCATCATTCCACTAAAACTTCTCTCCAAAGTTTCCAGTTATCTTTTTACTGGTCAAATCTAACACCCATATCTCTCTGTAGCATTTAGCAGGGTTGACCACATTCACTTACTGGACACCTCTCCTCTACATAGAGATGATACTTGAAACAATTAGGTCTCAAAGAAAAGATGAATAAAGTAAATGGAAGAGGGGATAAAATAGAGCACTAGGGAGGGAGCAGAGTCAAGATGCAAGAGTAAACACAGGAATTTGCTTAAGCTCCTGCTCCAACAACGTCCAATACTTGTGAAAAAATGACTAAACAAATTTTTGAGCTACAGAGCTGACAAAGTGAAAGAGAGAAACAAATCTCCACTGAAGTAAGCATGGCAGGCTGACAGGAATGGTCTATCTCACAGGTCTGGGAGCAGAGCACAGTCCTGCATGAGCCGGCCCAGATCAGTGGCAGAGACCAGGAGAGTGAATCACTGGCAGCTGTGTAGGTTCCAAGACTTTTAAACCCATAAGTGCCAAAGAGAAGTAAAACGTCAGTAGGGAACTCTGTTGCTCCTGGTTGAGAGAAGAGTGCATTCTGCGACCTGGCCCCAGGTTGGTGGAAGAGGGAGCAGTCTGCAGCTGTTGCCCTGGCAGCTGCCTCCTGAGCTACAGGCCTACAAATCATAGGGGGACCAAGGGTCTATCCAAAGGGCAATAGCAGGAATCTCTTTTCTACCACTGAGGCATGATTCTCTTGCTTTACCCTGCTTGGATCTGGGTCACAGTCTTGGGTGGTGGTCCTGGGGTGAGGCAGAGCTTGGTATGGCAGAGCTTGATGAGGCTGTGGAGAAGGAGTCCTCCTCACAGTTCTGAGTCAGGTGCCCAGAATAAACTCTGGCAACATATGTGTAAAACCCAGAAATTTGTAACACAGCACTCTACACTCTGGAAGTAGAGTTCCACCATGGCAAAGAGCTCAAAAGTCAAGTAAGTGGCTGGAAAGATGAGAAAACAGAGGAAGCATAATGAAACGATAGAATCATTCTTTGGGGACAAAGCTAATCAAAACACATAACCAGAAGAAGACAGCAAAGTCAAAACTCCTGCATCAAAAGTCTCCAAGAAAAATGCAAATTGGTCACAGGTCATGGAGGAGCTCAAAAAGGATTTTGAAAATCAAGTAAGAGAAGTAGATGAAAAACTGGGAAGAAAAATGAGAATCATGCAAGAAAATCATGAAAAGCAAGTCAACAACCTGCTAAAGGAGACCTAAGAAATACTGAAGAAAATAAAATAGTAAAAACTGACTAATTCAAATGGCAAAAGAGGCCCAAAAATCCAATGAGGAAAAGAATGCCTTAAAAAGCAAAATTTGCCAGATGGAAAAGGAATTTCAAAAATTCACTGAAGAAAATAATACCTTTAAAATTAGATTGGAGCAAAAGGAAGCTAATCGTTTTATGAGAAAGGCAGATACCATAAAACATATCCAAACAAATGAAAACATAGAATTCAATGTGAAATATCTCATTGGAAAAACCACTGACCTGGAAAATAGATCCAGGAGAGATAATTTAAATATTATTGGACTACCTGAAAGCTATGAACTGAAAAAGAGCCTACACATCATATTTCAAGAAAACATCAAGGAATGTTGCCCTGATATTCTAGAACCAGAGGGCAAAATAGAAATTGACAGAATTCACCAATCACCTCTTGAAAAAAGTCACCAAAAGAAAATTACTAGGAATATTATAGCCAAATTCCAGAGCCTCCAGGTCAAGGAGAAATTATTACAAGCTACCAGGAAGAAACAACTTCAGTATTGTGAAGACACAATCAGGATAACACAAGATCTATCAGGTTCTACATTAAGGGATTGATTTGTTTGGAATATAATATTCCAGAGGTCAATGGAGATAGGATTAAAACTAAAAATCTCCTGTCTAGCAAAACTGAGTATAATAATTTAGGGGAAAATATGGAGATTCAATGAAATAAAGGACTTTTGAGCATTTTTATTGAAAGGACCAGAGCTGAACAGAAAATTTGACTTTCAAATACAAGAAGCAAGAAAAGCATTAAAAGGGAAACAGGAAAGAGAAATAATAAGCAACTTATTAAAATAGAACAATTTACCTTCCTCCATGGAAAGATGATATTTGTAACTCATAAGACTTTTCTCAGTATGAGAATAATTGAAGGGAATGTATGTATGTATGTATGTATATATATATACACACACACATACATAAATATCTACATATGTATGTATTATGTATGTGTGGATGCATATATATACATACATATGCATATATTTATAAGTGGGTGTATATATGTATATGTGTGTACATGTATACATAGAGGGCACAGGATGAGTTGAATGTGAAGGGATGATATCTAAAAAATAAAATTAAGAGGTGAGAGAGGAAGATATTGGGAGGAGAAAGAAAGAGATAGAATAGGGCAGATTATCTTACATAAAAGAGGGAAGAGAAAGCTGTTACAATAGAGGGGAAGAGCAGGATGGTGAAAGGGAATGAGTCAACCTTACTCTCATTGGATTTGGCTTAAAGAGATAATAACACACACACTCAAATGAGTATCTTACCCTACAGGAAAGTAGGTAGGAATGGGATCAGAGGGGGCATTATAAAAGGGAGGACAGATTAAGGGGAGAGGGTAGTTAGAAGCAAACACTTTTGAAAAGAGTAAGAGTCAAAAGAGAAAATAGAATAAATGTGTGGTGGGATAGTTTGGAGGGAAATACAGTCTTTCACAACATGACTCCTATGGAAATATTTTGCATAACTCTACACGTATAACTTATATTGAATTGCTTGTCTTCCCAGTGGGGGTGGGTGAGGAGGGAAGAAGGGAGAGAATCTGGAACTCAAAGTTTAAAAACAAATGATAAAAAGCAACTTCCCAAGGTTCAAAATACCAACATAGCTGCTCTCCATTTTTTTCAGTGACAAATTAAGAACAGAGAAAATCAAAATATAGCATAATTCAAACTACAGCATTCATCAAGTGCAATTTAATAATTTCCAAGTACTACTCCACCTCTGGACATTACATACATTTAGTCGATCACAAAGTCCCTCTTTTAAGTACTACATCACCCCTAGGCAGTACATTCATTTAGTCAATCACAAAGCCCCTTTTTTCAATTGGAGATTTCTTTCCAATCATAAGGAAAGTACATTCATTTGATCAGTCACAGAGTACAAAAAAGTCAAAAGTTTTCCACCCTTGGATCACAACTGAATAGGCCATCTACCCCAGTTACAACAAGCTTAAGCACAGCATTAATACCCAAAGAGAGGTCTTTTCTTCATCTTGACAAGAGGCAAGTTCTCAGCAATCTTTGTTCCTGGGGAGACAAAGCTTAGCAAGGCCACAAAATACATTGCCAGCATCCTCATTAATTCATTCTCTGTCTGCAGAACAGTTCTAGGACCCCTGAAAACATTAGCAAGACCCTCTTCCAGGATTTCTGTAAACATACAAGAAAATCCTTCTTCAGGGCTTCTGAACCAACAGCAAGTTTCCTGGACCTCTGCAACAACAGCAGTGTCTTTCACTGTTGTGCCTGGTTTTCCCCACAACCCCCCCTCCCCCAAGGAAGTGAGCAGACTGCCAGGTCAGCTCCACCCTCCCCCACTGGGTCTCTACCTTTTCCCCAGTCAGCTCACCTGCATAGCAGTTGGTGGGCTTCTGGGGGAGTTTCAAGGTGTGTACTGACCAATCACTGCTTACATAAAGACCCCTTTATAAGCTAAGGTTCTGCTCCAGATCGCTGCTGTTACCCACTGCTACTGCTATTGCTGTATCTGAGACATGGGTGGGTGGTGCCAGCTCAGCCCACCATGTGGCCTGATCAGCCACATGGCATTTTTTAATAAAGGGTCCATTTTGAAATTATTACTTGGGTCTTGCTCTCATTAATCAAGGTAGAACACTACATTTGGAGCACCTAGCAAGATTTGACAGCATTCTGTGTTGCTGTCCAAGGCCCAGGATCCTCACTTGGCCTCAGGGAATAGAGGCCCCTCAGCTTTGACTTCCTTGAGCAGCTGGCATCTGAAATTTTCTCAGAGCTCAGAACTCAAGGCTGAGAAAGTCCACACCATCCCCTGATATCTATCAAATTACATTTTGGCTCTTTGGACCCAGATCTCTGTGTCAGCCTCCGGAGGTGAGTGGTTATCTGTTGTGTTTGTGTGCTTGCCTTTCTGTTGGTCTGTCTGTAACTAACAACTTCTGTGGTCAAAAATTGGCCAGGGAAACGGTTGGACTTCCAACTCTCTCCTTATCTCCCCTTTGGAGAAAGAGAGAAAAGGAGAGGGGTGGGGAGGAAGCAGCCCTGGCCACTGCATGGGGAGTCAGCAAGATTTTGCTGAATAGGAAGAGCTTTCTGCCTTGGGGGTAGGCATCTGCTCGCCCAGATTCCTAGGGAGGATAGCCCCTGATGATGTTCCAGAGCTGCAGGTCTCAAGGAGGGAAAGGTTGCACCTGCCTCCCAAATGGGAAGCCTACTGGCTCCCCATTTGACCTTTTGTGTATCCAGGACCTCCAGTTTGGGGGTGAGTAAAAATCTGTTCTGGAGGGTGGAGGGCTAGACATAGCCATTTGTGCAGGGGGCATCTGCTCCCCGGTGAAGCTTGGGACACCAAAGCTCTCGACTGTCAGTATTCTAGTTAATGTTTGTATATTT
The DNA here is from genome assembly GCF_028583685.1 of Petaurus breviceps papuanus. Lineage (NCBI taxonomy): Eukaryota > Metazoa > Chordata > Mammalia > Diprotodontia > Petauridae > Petaurus > Petaurus breviceps. The sequence continues at coordinate 3,710,555 of NW_027187314.1, read as the reverse complement.
TTTGTGTGTCCTGCTCTCACTTGAGCTCATTTGCTTCCTGTTCAGTATCTGTGGGGGCAAATCAAGTAGCTAGGGACTATTATTTGTTGGTATGCATCCTATATGTTCTTTGTGTGTGCTGTACTTGCGTGAGCTCATTTGCTTCCTGTTCAGTAACTGAGGGGATAAGCAAGCAACTAGGGACTATTGTCTGTCCTTGTGAAGTTCTGTCTTGAGCTCATTCGCTTAAAACTTCCCCGTTTTTATTCTGCAAAGCGGGTATTTGAGTGGCTATCAGACGAGCACCTCCAAGGGAGCTTTTATGATTTCCACTGGGAAGACATATTTGTTTATAAGACTATACTGTTTGTCTGTCTTTTCATCCTAGAACATGGGAGGTTCAGCCAGTTGATTGCATACTAAGTCATTTTAGAGTAGCCTATCAGGATGGGGCAGATTATGGGGTCCCCTTGAAAAAGACAAAACTCATTTCTTATTCTATGAATGGTGGCCCACATTTGGGGTGGGCTGGCCTCCTTAGGGAAGTTTCAACAAGCAAATTATCCAATCAGTGTGGCGGTGTGGCGGGTGGTCACAGGGAATCCAGGACATCCAGATCAGTTCCCTTATAATGATGTCTGGCTAGATCTCATCATCTATTCCCCTCCCTGGCGTAGGGACTGTTCTTTCTGAAGGGTTATCTGAATCTTTGTGGCCCTCCTGCTGTTGGTTACTCCTAAGACAAAATCTCCCACAAAAAATCCTACAGAATCATAGCAAGGAGTATAATTTCCCACCAACTTATAACCCTCGATCCCTCCCTCCGACTCTTCCTCCAAAAACTCAAAGGGGGGGGAGGGGAAAAACTTTTTACTGTGTTGCTCCTTGCACTCCTTGTGAGCATTGGGAAAATGGGGAGGTGGGCCCCTCTTTGGGAATCCCTCCAAAAACTCAAAAGGGGGGGAGGGGAAAAACTTTTTATTGTGTTGCTCCTTGCCCTCCTTGTGAGCATTGGGAAAATGGGGAGGTGGGCCCCTCTTTGGGAATCCTTCCCCTCTGATTAAAGAAGTAGGAAGACTAGATCTCCTGCCTGACCAATTAAAGCCAATTAAATGTGGAGTTTGAGATTAGCAGATTCAAAGCTCACTTTCTTTTTTTTTAATGCTTTATTAACTTCCGATTTCTATCATTCGTTTCCAACAGATTTTGAGTTACAAATTTTCTCCCCGTTTTTCCCCCACCCATCCCCCCAAAACAGCAGTGCAACAGGATATCCCCTCCTCCAATCTGTTCTCTCCCATATATTCTCCCATACCTGTTTAGACTTTTCCAGTGGATCTCTATGCCTCAGTGTCTGTATATCTTATTTCTTAATTACATGTAAGATGGTATTAATAGTAGTATATATACACACACACACACACATATATATATATATATATTTGAATATTTGATTTTAAAAGTTTCAATTCCATATTCATTCCCTTCCCCCCCTGCCACCCACCCCCACTGGGGAGACAAGCAGTTCAGTATAGGTTGTACATATGCGGCTAATGCAAAACAATAACATAGTAGATATATTTTAAAAGATGGACTATATTTCCCTCCCTCCTATCCCACCTCCCACTTGTTCTATTCTCTACTTTGATCCTGTCCCTTTTCAAAAGCGGGTGCTTCCAACTTCCCTCCCCCCCAGCCTGCCCTCCCTTCCATCATCCCCCCTCTAATCCCCTTCCCCCCCTATTCTCCTGGAGGGTGAGATGCCCTATTTAGTGTGTATTTCCCTCCCTCCTCAAGCCAGATTCAATAGGAATAAGGTTGACCCATTCCCTTTTGCCTTCCTATTCTTCCCCTCCATTGTAACCATTTTCCCTTGCCTCTTCTGTATGAGATAGTTTTCCCCAATCTATCTCTCCCCATCTCCTCTCATTATATTCCTCTCACCTCTTAATTTCACCTTTTAAGTATCATCCCTTCCTGTTAAATTGGTCCTGTGCCCTACCTCTATCTATGTATACCTGTAAATGTATATACACACATTCACATATGTATTCATATGCCCACATACAACTCATATAAAGACATATATATGTATGTGTATATATATATATATATATATATATTTCTAATCCCTTCAACTACTGAGAAAAGTTTCATAAATTACAATTATTGTTTTTCTATGTAGGAATGTTAATAGTTCAACTTTGATAAGTTCCTTATGATTTCTTTTCCCTGTTTACCTTCTCATGCTTCTCTTGCTTCTTGTATCTGAATGTCAAATTTTCTATTCAACTCTGGTTTTTTCAGCAAGAATGCTTGAAAGTCCTCTATTCCACTGAATGACCATATTTTCCCCTGAAACATGATACTCAGTTTTTCTGGGTAGGTGACTCTTGGTTTTAATCCCAGCTCCCTTGACCTCTGGAATATCACATTCCAAGCCCTTTGATCCCTCAGTGTAGAAGCTGTCAGATCCTGGGTTATCCTGATTGTGTTTCCACAATATTCAAATTGTTTCTTCCTGGCTGCTTGTAATATTCTCTCCTTAATCTGGGAATTCTGGAACCTGGCTATAATATTCCTAGGAGTTTTCTTTTTGGGATCTTTTTCAGGAGATGATCGGTGGATTCTTTCAACCTCTATTTTGCCCTCTCGTTCTAAAACATCAGGGTAGTTTTCTTTGAGAACTTCCTGGAGGATGCTTTCTAGGTTCTTACTTTGGTCATGGCTTTCAGGTAGACCAATAATTTTTAAATTATCTCTCCTGGATCTATTTTCCAGGTCAGTGGTTTTTCCCATGAGATATTTCACATTGCCTTCTATTCTTTCATTTGTTTGGATCTGTTTAACAGCATCTTGATTTCTCATAATGTCATTAGCTTCCATTTGCTCCAGTCTAATTCTGAAGCAATGATTCTCCTCAGTGAGCTTTTGAGATTCTTTTTCCATCTGTCAAATTCGACTTTTTAAGGCATTCTTCTCCTCATTGCCTTTTTGAGCCTCCTTTGCCATTTGAGTCAGTCTGTTTTTTAAGGCATTATTTTCTTCAGTCAGGCTGTTGACCCTCATTTCATAATTTTCTTGCATTGTTCTCATTTCTCTTCCCAATTTTTTCCTCCACTTCTCTTATCTGCTTCTTAAGGTCCTCTATGGCCTGTAACCAGCTCGTATTTTCCTTTGAAGCTTTTGCTGCAGGAGTTCTGACTACACTGTTTTCCTCCTGTTCCATGCCTTGCTCCTTCTTATCCCCAAAATAGGAGTGTAATGTTGGAATCTACTGTCTGCTTTGTTTCCTTTGCCTGCTCATTTTGCCACTCAATTATTTGACTTTTGGGCTTTTTGCCAAAGTAGGACTCTGCCACCAGACAGGGGAGTTTTCCTCCCAAACGCTGGGGTTTTCTCAGCTGCCGGAGGTATTAGATGCATGCCCTCTCTGAAGTCTCCACAAGCTCTGGCAAGCTGGACACACACCCCAGGACCTCCACCCTAGACTGCAATCCAGATCCAAGCAGGTTAAAGCAAGAGAGATTACCCCTCAGACTGGTGCTTGGCCCACTACACTCTGCAGGCCAGGAGCTGAACCACCACAGCGCTGGCTGGCTGTGCCGGCACCTCAGAGGTTTCTCGCCCTGGGGGTAAAAGCCCCGTGCTCCCACTTACTGGGTCCCAATGTCCAGACTGCACTGGCCTCTCACCTTGTCCTTCACATCTATGTATTGATAAATCTGGAAAGGGCCACAGCTGCAGCTTATCTGGAGTCCCTCTGGCTGGTGGCTGGTCAGGCCCGCCCTGGGGCTAAATCCTCAGGTGGTGCTGGGCTCAGCTCCCAGAGTGCTGCGCTGGCCAATTCCTGCCAGCCTGCAGGGCTGTCCTCAGCAGGAGGCTAGCTTCTCTGTGTCATTTTGTGGGTTTTGCAGCTCCAAAGTTTGTTTAGAGTCCCCTTTTTACAGGGATTGGGGAGGGTGGAAGCCAGAGCGGGAAGGTGGTGCTTCTACTCTGCCATCTTGGCTCCACCCCCCCAAAGCTCACTTTCAAAAGGTCCACCAAAATTCTCCCTGTTGTTGTAATAATTTGAAATTTTTAATTTGGGAAATTTACAATTTATTTACAAAATACCTTCACAAATTCTGAGAATTAATCATTAAGAAATTGGAAATACGATATTGAGATTTTCTGAGAAACAATAACCAGAAGTTTTTTAGGATATTGGGATTGCTTAAAGAAAGAAATTTTTTGCTATCTCCCCTTGACTTGTTCCTTGAATGTGTAAAAGGAAAATTAATAGCATTTGTGAAACACTTGATTGTAAAATACAATGAATGGTATATGTTGGTATCTTTCTAACTTTGAATCCATGCCAGAATTGATAAAGTCAATTATTGTAGAAGTCATTGGATATTGTTATTTTGTTACCATCTTTCTGAGACTGTATTGTGTTTCTAAAGTCTGTTTAACTAATTGAATTTAAGGAAAATTTTGAAATAGGAATAGTATTACAGCTATTTTTTTAAAAATCTGAATTTCGTATTGCATGTGTATTGGGTTTTTATGTTATAAAATTTGTTAATTTAAAGCTTATATTTTGGTAACAAACAGGCAATAATAATGTTGATATTTCGTTTAAAATTTTGGCTAAATTATGTAATTTTGAAAAATTATGAACTCTGATGTTAAAAACAATTTTCTTATTACTATTCTGAAGCTGTTGAGTCATCTAAGGATATAGATATATATGTTTACCTAGATATATGTGAATATACAATGTCTGGGGAAATTTATATTCGGAGCATTTTTACACCAAATTAGTTTTGGGAAATTCCCATATCTGAAGGTTTATTTATAATTATTATGTTCGTCAACCTTAAGTGAAACCTTTCCTGGGTGTGAGATTTATGTCAATGGCTATGGGATAAAATATTTTCTGTGCAAAGCAATTTGGAAATTACTAAATTAAGAGCAGCAGATTGGTAATTACTTGATTTTGTTTTGAAGTTTAAATTTAGGTACATCATAATTGTTTATGATATTGTTACTGGTAAACATTGGTATTATGAATGTTATAATGGAAGCACTTTCTTATACTTTAAATGCTGTTAAATTAAGAATTATACTGTCAGAGGAACAAGAAAATGATAGTGGATGAAGTACTCTGACCATGTCAGAGTATCAGTTATGATATTCTGAAATGTTGTAATTTAAGAAATCATACATTTTTAAGTTTTTCTTTTTAAGTTTCAATTCATAAATCAAGTATTTACAATAGCACACTTGGGAAAAACTACTTATTGGTAATTATGTGAAGAAAAGACCCTGTGAATCCCCTTCTAATCTTTGTAAAACCTACAGATCTACCAAATTATTTTGGGTCCCAGCTGTTTAATGCGGGGGAATGATTGGGTGCTTGAAATGATGGGGTACTTGGGTACCTGATATTTAGGTTAATCAGAGTTACTTCAGTTGAGAGAGAAGATAGATACCATTTTAACACCAGGTGAATTCAATCTGTCTTTGAAGTTTATGAAAAGCTGAACAATGCAGATGAGAAGGTTAGGGGACAAATGGGGTTCATCCAGCCCCTCCTGTTTCCAGATAGTTGATATCAGTTATAGAAGTATGTTGAGAGAGCATGAGGAAGTTTTGGGAAGGCAGAAAGATTTGTAACTTGAGTTTGTAATTAATAGCTCAATCAAATTTTAGATGGCACTCTCTGAAGGACACTAGTCCATATTTACTTGCTATTTAATAATTTGGAGGACTGTAAATTTTACTATTCTTCTAAGCCTTGATTACAGGAGTCATCATAAAAGCCAATAATGGGATGGCAGAGGCTGCAGTCTGTGAACTGTTCAAAGTCGATGTCTGTGCTAGGAAAAGTTTGGGGACAACCTCAGACACTGCCCAGGTTGGATCTTTCTGACTTTCCCAATTGTGCCTTTTCTTTCTAAAAAGGAAACCTCCCACATATGTATGCCTAAGCCTTGCTTGCAGCACCTGGTGTCTACCTAAATGACTAGCGGAGATGACTCACGCCTGGAATCTGACAAGGCTAAGGAAGTTTTCCTTCTGACAAGGGTTATGACATTGTCCCTCTCTTATTCTATAGCAAATTCACCGAGAAGTAATATTCAGGGCCAAATAAATGAATAAATATAGAGATAACATCCCTCAAAAAAGGAGAAGATTAGTAATGAAAAAAAAAATAATGAAATTGATGCCTGATTGACTAGTATATTGAAATTTGAGGAGAGCAATAGGATCAGGCCAGGATTAAATACAGATGCAAAAAAAAAAAAGTGACTTTAAAACCTTCCTATTATGTGAATTCATGATTTGAGCATGTTTGGAAATAAGATCAGAGGTGTGGATTTTGGATTTTAGCACAAGGATTTTATAAAATAGTGGTAAGGGTGAAGCTTATGTTAATTTTTTAATGCATCTGTCTAATAATTTTACAAAGGGCAGATGAAATAAATTTTTTTAAGTTTTTTTTTTTATTTTAAAGGGCTCCTATAACAGGATTTAGGAAAGGTAGAAATAACTTTTACCCTTCCCTTCCATTGATCTGTAAAAAGGCATTTTACCATAACTTTTACCCTTCCCTTCCCTTCCATTGATCTGCAAGTAGGCATTTTAGCATAACTTTTACCCTTCTCTCTCCTAATTGATCTGTGGGTGGAGGTTCAGCCTGGGGTAAAATCCCTGCCCCCTACTGAGTGTTCCCCATCTCCACCCATTCTGGGTTCCCTGTACCTCAGCCCAGAAAAAGGAGCAGGAAATTTCAAATGTGCACTGACCAATCACTGATTCTAGTTTCAGCTTACTTAACCTGACTATTGTAATCTCTTTAAAAACTGGCATAGTGTTCATGCCAATTTACTGTTTGATAATATATGTTACCCCAGCAGTCCCGTGGCAATAAAATCCACTTCCAATTTTAATCTCTGGGGTCTTCTGTCTGGCTCCATTATACCCAACATAATTGGAGGCCCCAACAAATAAACTGAAAATTCTCTGTAGTTTCAAAATATGCCACTAATCTTAAGTAATTGTACTAATTTATATTAAGTCAAAATTATCTGGTCATCTCTAGATCTGAACTAGAGAAACAAAACTCTTTTTTAGATTCTGTAACTACATGAGGCATCTGGGATTTAAAAGTGTTGCTTAAATGAAACAGGTCACTGGGATACAAGGAATTGTATGATAATCATGATTCTTGTATAGTTTGTATGTAAGTTTTCTTGGTTATCTTGGTAAGATGTGCCTGACTTAATGTAAATTATGTCATTTTGTAAAATCATGAGAAAAACCTCATTGTATTAACTGAGCCTAGCCTTGTGTGGCTAAGAAAATTGAACTATTTGTTTGAACCTAGTCTTGCATGACTAGAAAACTGGACCTTTATATGTAAAATCATGTTTCTGGGAGTTCTTGTATTGTACATTTGAACTCTAGTCATCTAAGGTTCATCCCCTGAGCCTTGGAATCTGAAAAAGATGACATCAGATGCAGACAGCTTTCCCAAGAATCCAGACCTGACCTCTATTGGGACAGCTTCTTTCCTGGAGAAATTCATCTAGAGAACCAATCAATAAAATGTGGCCCCCTCTTCTTCCTTGAGACTATGGCCTTGATTATAGGAAGTCCCTATTAACTGTTAAATTGTTAATTTTTATGGGTCCCCACTACCAGACCTTGGGAACAAAGCTGACTGTCCTGTATGATTCAGCTAGGGTGTTAAGGGTTTGACACACTAACAAAAGAAGTGGGAAATGTTGTACCTGATTTTCCCCACAACCCCTCCTCCCCCAAGGAAGTGAGCAGATGGCCAGGTCAGCTCCACCCTCCCCCACTGGGTCTCCACATTTTCCCAAGTCAGCTCACCTGCATAGAAGTGGGTGGACTTCTGGGGGACTTTCAAGGTGTGTCCTGACCAATCACTGCTTACATAAAGCCCCCTTTATAAGCTAAGGTTCTGCCCCAGATCACTACTGTTGCCAGCTGCTACTGCTATTGCTGTACCTGAGACATGGGTGGGTGGTGCCAGATCAGCCCACCATGTGGCCTGATCAGCCACATGGCATTTTTAATAAAGGGTCCATTCTAAAATTATTACTTGGGTCTTTCTCTCATTAATCAAGTTACGGTACTACATCACCAGTGGACACAATTCACTCTCTGTCTGCAGACCAGTCTCAGGAGCTCTGAACCAACAGCAAGGTTCCAGGACCTCTACAACAACAGGACTGTCCTTCACTGGTGGACAAATCTGGCAAAACAACATCAAAACAGACAAAGTATCAGCATAACAGCCATGTCTCCTCAGTCCTTGGCAGTTCTGGGTGGCAGCTCTCAAAAGTCCTGGGCAGTTCAATGGCCCTCAGCAATCCTCTCTGTCTCTCCCTCCACTATGCTGCTTCCAAAAAAATTCTTCTGCCTTTCTCTCTGATTGTGCCTCTCTAAATTCACATCACCAGCTCTTCCCAGTTCAGTCCTCTCTTTTCATGTCAACAAGTCCATCCCACAAGTGGGATTCACAAGCTCTCAGTTTTAACACAATCAATCCAAAACCCAAGCCAATACAGGGGGATCTTTAAATCCCATTACTATTACAAGAAGGTAGTTAGAAGCAAACACTTTTGAAAAGAGACAGGGTCAAAGGAGAAAATAGAATAAATATGTGGTGGGATAGGTTGGAGGGAAATATAGTCTTTCACAACATGACTCCTATGGAAATGTTTTGCATACCTAGACATGTATAACCTATACTGAATTGCTTGTCTTCCCAGTGGGGGTCAGTGAGGAGGGAAGAAGGGAGAGAATCTGGAACTCAAAGTTTAGAAAACAAATGTTAAAATTTTTTTTTACATGCAATTGGGAAATAAGATATGCAGGCAATGGGGTATAGAAATCCATCTTGCCCTATAAGAAAGTAAGGATGTCTAGTGGAGGGGATGGGGGGATGAAAAAGGGAAGATTGGGGGAAGGGGTATTCAGTATGCTTGCCATCTTGGGTTGGGGAGTAGGGGAAAGAAAGGGAGAAAATTTGTAACTTAAAATCTTGTGGAAATAAATGTTAAAAACTAAAAATAAATAAATATAATGCAATAAATAAATAAATAAAATAGAGCTCTAGGAAACACTCATCCAAAGAGAGCCAAAGATTAATGATAATGCATAAAAGCCGCTCATTAACAAAGAACAACTATCTAGAGCATATCTGGGGAAAACCATAGAGATAGAGAGCTGCCTAGTGTAAGGCAGGGTATTTAGTTTACTTCCTTCATTTTACAGATGAGGAGACTGAGGCCCAGCTTTTTTCAAGCAAATTGGTCATACAGTTTCTAAGTGAAAAATCCAGAACTTTTCCACAATGAAACTGGTGAGCTGCCTGTATATCATTACATTTAATGGTCAGATAAAGGAAATGAGGATATTTAGCCAGGATTTAAAAAAATGTAGAAACACTAAAAGATCATTTCTTAAGGACACTTGTTAAAGATATATTCTGCTTTTCTTTCAAGAAAGTTCTAGAAGCAGTGGGTGGCAGTTGAAAGGAGACATATATTTGTTATATTTAAGGACAACTTGCCTAATTATTAGAGCTAGACAGGAATGGAATAGTTTGACTCAGGATTCTGAGAATTTCCCATCGCTGGAAGTCCTAAAACAGGAAGTAAGAGAATAAATATCTGGAGTGTTGGAGAAGGAATTCTTTTATACCTCTAGAGTGTTTTAGAAATCTTTTGGGGTCCATTCCAAATTTATGATTCTGTAATCTTGGAGGATGGCAGTGAATGAGGTAAAGGTTAAAAAATTATATGAGGAAACTGACTAAATTAATTTGGACCCTGCCTGACTGTCATTAGTTCCATAAGTAAGTGTAATTGCCTAAGAGTTGCATTTACAAATTACCAGAAGTAGAATCAACGTCAAGAGCTGCCTCTGATTTTAATAAACAGAAATGACTGCAATAGATTGCTTTGTGTCCCAGTTTGGTATAATGAACTAGCAATACTGAGCAGTCATTTCATTTTTTTTTCAAATCTTTTGCTTCTTATAACTTTTGAAATATAGCAAGATACATAATTAAAATCTCAAAACTCTTCTTTTACAATCAACAACCTTATTTTTCTTCATCTTTTCTATTAACATTTTGTAATGAAAAACAAAATCTTGTTTTAATTTCCTTTGTTTTCCTCTTACATTAGATGAGATGGGGAAAAGGGAAATTTATGCTTTCTAATACACAAGAGAAATGGAAAAAAAAAGATTTCTTTCACATTTATGGGAATCCAGCCTTTCCCTTCCATTGGCTGAAGTTCCAGTTTTTGATATCTACTTAGATTATTTTCCTTGTCATGATTTTTCCCTTACCATAAAAACCAGCTTTCTGCTCTGTCATTATATTTTAAATTGGATATTAGTACTGTTCTTCCTCAGCTTATTAATATTTATTTTTACTTTCACTGTTTTGGTCACATCTAATTTAATTATATAGTTGTACACATTTTTATCTTCATCAGTTTTTATCACACCCCACATAGAATTTTTTCAATGCTGAAGAAAATATTGTCTTGATATTTCTAGTTGTTTTTCAATAGATAGAAAATCTACTAATGACCATTGTTCAATACTCATGAATCTGTGCCTTCACTTTTGCTATAAAATGAATCATGAATCATAGGTTAAATCTGAAATCATAGATTTGGGGCTGAATATTACTTTAGACGTTAAGTGATATTTTCTAACCCATTTGTTTTACTAATGAGTAAAATGACACACACAAGAGATGTAGTAAGTGGAAGAGCACAGATTTGAATGTAGGCTCTCTGTACCATATCCAGTGAGTTATCTTGCTGCTACATCGTGGTAGAATGTCATTATCATTCATCATATTTAGCTATAACAAGGTATTTCTCAGTGTGACAGAGAGTGCAAGACACATTGTTCAGTCATATTAGGCATTAGGAACTCTGGATCTGAGGTTGAATAGCCACTAGATCCTTTTGTTACCTTGGTAGTTGGCACAGGTGAGTGGTCTAGGAGGCAAATCCCGTTTTTGTTTGCAGCTTAAATCCTTAATATGCATCTTTCATTTCACATTGATTTGTCTATCTTATTACATATGATTCTCAAAGAGATATATAATATAATGTTTGTTTGTTTGCTTGTTTTGTTGGGGAGAGGGCTCTATAGCACCTATGAGATCACTGGCATAGACCTAGCTTATAGAGCGGATAGTTCATTGAACATGTATTCAAGAATATTTGAGTTCAAATATTACTATTAAACATTTACTAGCTGTATCATCCCAGGCAAATCACTTAACTGCCATTCACCTCATTTCCTCTCTGTAAATTAGTATAATAATAGCACATACTGGGCAGGGTAGTTAGAAAGATCAAATGAGATAATATCTGAAAAGGATTTAGCACCATGACTAACACATAGTAGATGATAAATAAAAGATTATCCCTTTCTCCCTCCCCCTTTCGAAACTAGCTGTCTCTCTAATCCCTGACCACAGAGATGCCATGGGGAAACTACAAAAGAGATAGTTTTTCTTTTTCTAAATAAAATAAACATTTTTCCCCAAGGTAATATTAAAAGTATTACATGTCTATACATAAAGTAAATAAAAGAGAAATGTAATATTCTCCTTTCTATCTGAAGCCCCTAAAACTTCTTTCCAGATGACTCAGATTATTGTTTTTTAATAACTTTGCATGTCTACTCTTTACCTGTTCCTATTCTCTGCAAGTGTCAATTTAGCACAAAACTGAAGTTGCTTCAGCTAAAGCTGTGAAGGAAGCTTTGTTTCTCACACCTACACCACATCCCTTTGAAGAGAAAGGGGACAAATGATTGTTGTTTTAAAAAATACATTTATGGGCACTATCCTATGTTTTTCATTGGCAGAGCTTCCAATTCTCCATATCTACCTCCATTAGTTTACAGTATTTACTTTTCTCCCATTGTAATCACCATCTTTCTGCTCTCCCATTATGTTGTAAATCAGATATTAGTGATATTCATACTGTTTATTATCATCTTTTCAAATGCAACAACACCTAGCACAACAGTTTGATAAGTTACATAACGGCATCATTTCCCCAGTAGTTTACAAATGATTACTAGATACTTGTAAAGCCTACAGCTTCTGGAAAGCGAGCAGCTTTCCAGAAGAATGCTACTGTGAATAACTTTTAAAGTTCTGATTACATAGTATAGTGAATACTCTAATCAATAACAAATCAAAGCAAACATTCACAATAAATCAAGGTACAGCATTCACAGTGTTACAGCTTATCACAGAAAATGGCCACATAGTTTTTCACAACAGTGGTCACAAAGTTTTGAACAAAAGAACAATCATTTAGTAACTCAATCATTCAATCATCCTGAAGGAGGTAAGGGAAACAAAGTACAACAGTCAAAGTTCTCCACTCATAGGGCACACTAAGTTACAATCAGTCACTATTCAATTATCATTCACTATTCAAACATCAGAAAATACACAAGACCTCCACGCTAGGTCACAAGTAAATTATAGTTTCTCAGTCAGTATACAAAATCCTAGTAAAGTCTTCTTTCAGCTTGTATCAGGGTGGTCTCTCAGATTCCCTGGATTCCCTTCCATTAGTCCCAGATCCTACCTGGATTCACTAAACTGTCACCTGGTTTCAAAAGCAGACAGCTCCCAGGTCCTTGTCCACTTCTCTGGGCACTTCCTGTTCCATGCTGAAGCTCACAGTGTCCAGTCCACTTTAAATCCTTCACAGTCTCTGTTCCTGGGGAGTCAAGGCTAAACAAAGCCACAAAGAGGTTCATGAAAAGTACCAGCATCACAGCCATGCTTCCTCAGTCTGCAGCAGCTCCAGCTGGCCCTTGTATGATTTCAGCAGCTCCCACAAGCTCCGGCTGGCCCTCGGACTTCTGCCTCCACGCAGCTTGCTCCAAGAAGATCTGTCTGACCCAGCAAGGGCTTCTCCTTAAAGACACACACACACACACACACACACACACACACACACACACACACACA
>NW_027187314.1:3677428-3697518 GCF_028583685.1 Petaurus breviceps papuanus | reverse complement strand
ACACACACACACACACACACACACACACACACACACACACACACACAGCATTAGCTCTTTCCTGTTTCAACCAACCCCTTTTTGTTATGTCAGCAACAGGGGTTCATACCTCAGTTTCTTTAACAGAGGCTTGATTAATTACTAAATGCTAAGTATCTGTTAGCTTTGCCAATACAAAGGGATCAAATTACATTACTATTACAACACTAGAGTATCAGGATATTTTAAGAGTTAAAAGTATTATATTCCTTTGCAGAGATGTATACAGTTTAGCTCTATTGAATTCTTCTTTTTTTCCCTTGTATATAGCAATTCATATATTTCTTTCCATGAGATCACTCACCCCCATTGGCATGGATGCCCCTGGAGAGCAAGGCTTTTTCTTGCTATCCCCAAGGCTTACTTAAGGCAGTTCCTGGCACATAATAAAAGCTCCATAAGAGTTTGTTGATTGATTAGTGAGGTCAGGAGCCTTGGGACAGACAGAAAAGAGGAAGGGCAGTGGGGAACTGGGGTATGGGAAAGGTAAGGGGCTAGGAGCTGGTCAAGGTATTCAACACTCAACCCCAAAGTGGGAAAAGTTTCTCAGGATCAGGGCCAGGTCCAGGTGCACGCTGCCCCCCACCTCTATGTGGAGCTGATAGGAGTCAGCCCCATTGTACACCATATCACTGTGCAGAAGCTGGGGCCCACAGCCCACAAAGGCCCATACCAGCTGCTCTCACCAGGCACCCAATGGGCACCATGTCATACAGTCAAGGCTGTGGGCCCCAGGGCTGCTGGGAATGTGGGAGAAGCCATAGCTGGACAACTGGCAGCACCCAAAGCTCTCCTGAGACCACGCTTGCAGGTGGAGCTGAGGCCAGCCCTGTAGGCTTTTGGTGGCAAAATGCAAGTCAATTGGGTGAGACTAGTAGGCCAGGTTGCCCATATGAGGGGTGTCCACTTGTGTCCTAAATCCCAGAGAGCAATTTCCATGCTCCTCCAGTGTGGATGTCCCAGTTGCAGAAGTGGCTGCTCTTGGAGAAGACCATTGCCCAATGATCTGCCCAATTACATGGACTTCGGCCATGGCCCCACAGATAGGAGAGTAGAAATGTCAGAAGACCCCAGGAACACTTGGAGTTCTGCAGACACCAGACTGCCTTCTGGCCCTGGACATAGCTCTGGGCCTCAGTTTCCTCATCCAAAAAACCTGAAGACTTTGGGACCCGTTGGTAGGCTTGACGGATTCCAGTGCCTGCTATGGCCTTTGCTCTGGCAACAGCAGCTCTATTGAATTATTTATGCTTTCTTTTCCCTTTTTACCTGTTTATGCTTCTCTTGGATCTTATTATTACAGGTCAAATTTTTGACTTTTGACAAATTTTAGTTCTGGTTTTCTTATGAAGGCTTGAAATCCTTCTATTTCCTTGAATATTCATCTTTTCCCTTGATGTATTATGCCTGTTTCCTGTTTAAATTATTCTTGGTTGTGGTCCTAGCTGCCCTCCAGAATGCCATGTTCCATGATCTTTGATGCTTTAATATTGCAGATACCAAGTATTCTGTGATCCTGATTGTGACTCCCTGATAGTTTGTTTCTTTCTTGCCACTTGTAGTATTTTTTTTCTTTGACCTGCTAGTTCTGAAATTTCAATATAATGTTATGGGAGTTTTATTTTAAGATAATTTCCTTGAGGGAATTGGTAAATTCTTTCAATGCCTATTTTGTCCCCCAGTTCCAGGATATCAGGGATATTCCTTGATAATATCTTGAAAAATACTGTCCAGGTCCTTCTTTTGATTATGGCTACCAGGTAGACCAATGATTTTGATATTATTTCTCCTGGACCTATTTTCCAGGTCAATTGCTTTTCCCATGATATATTTTACATTTTCATTTTTTTTATTCTTTTAAATTTGTTTGATTAATTCATGATGTCTTATAGAGTGCCCAATTCCAATTCTGATTTTTAAAGTTTTTTTTTTCTCAGCTTTTCTTATTTTTTTAAAATTTTTCAAATTGTACACTTTAAGGAGTTGTTTTCTTTAGCAGATTTTTTATCTCCTTTTCCACTTGGCCAATTCTACTTTTAAAGTCATTTTCAAAGCTGCTGAGTCTTTTTTTTTCATAATTCTCTTACATCATTCTCATTTCTTTGCCCAATTTTTCTTCTTTCTCTTTTATGGTTTCAATCTCTGTTTTGACCTCTTCCATGAGATCCTTCTGAGCTTGAGTTCATTTCCCATTTTTCTTTGTGGTTTTGCCCATAAATGTTTTGATGATGTCCTTTTTTTTGAGTTGGTCTTGGTCTTCCCTATCACCATAATAACTTTCTATGTTCAGACCCTTTATTTCTGTTTGGTTTTTGCTCATCTTTTCTTTGTGGGGAGGGGCTTTTTTTCCTTTTTTTTTTAATTTGATCTTTTCTTCTAGAATGGAATGGGCTCTGTCTCAAGTGTCTTATGCTAGTAGTTGCAAATCCTGACTATGAACATGTTGTTGCGTTGATATTGCCCTGTATACACGAATGACCCTCATGACTGATGCTGTGGTAACTGTATAGTATTGGGGGTGGCTGGAGCTGCTGGAGGTGATAGGGGTCTGGCAGCTTACCTGGTGCCACAGTAGGTTCCTGTTGGTTGTTTTTGGCATTTTCTGAGGCCAGAGGGAGGTGTTTCTGCATTTCCCTAGGGCTACATTGAAGTACATGGAGGTGCAGACCCTGACGGATGCCTATTTGACCTGGGTTGTGCTAAAGCACATGGTGGTTCTCTGCACTGGAGTCTGCTGGTTCCCCTGGCTGTGCTATGGAATATGGGGGTTGCTGGTGTTCACATTTGCATTCTCCCCTAAACTGATCTCAGGATCTCCCACTAGTTTTCTTAGGTGGGACTTGCTGCTGGTTTGCTGGGATGTTTCCTGTCTTGGAATGTGCTCCCCTTTTACCCAAGCAAGAGGGACCTTTTTTGCCAATACCCCAAGTCTCCACAACTAAAGAACTGTTCCACTCCATCTTTCTCCTGGCTCTGCTCCCCCAGGATTTGTTCTGGGGAGCTGTTTTATGGTTGTTTGGAATTGAATATGGATGAGCTACAGTGATTTACTGCTTACCTCTCCATCTTGGCTCCTGGCAGTCTCTCTCAATCAACTAAGTATAAAATTTTATATTCCTCATTTCAAATATTTCTTTTATTGACACAGTAGATTCTTATCATTTACAGTGATTACATTCTAGTAAATAACTGTGAACACTGAATCTGTGATGACTAGACTATTACACCTATGGAAAATTCAGGATTAGATTCCTGTGAGCCCTGGCAACAACATTTACTTTAGAACTTTCAAGCATGACCTCAAATATAAATCAGTGAATATCTTCTTCCTTTTTTTGGACGTACCATATTGTCAATTCATTAACAATGAACTCACATAGCCAACAGCTCTGTAACATGCCTGAATGAAACTTATCTAACACATGTGCTTTCTCTACAATGACATCACAGCCATATCACACTTAGGATCACTAGACAGCACCTTATTTGGGGCCTATTTCAAACAGTGAAATCACCAACAAAAAGCACAAAAATGCAGGGAAGAAGTGGTAACAAATAGAATGTGAAAAGGACAGTTGTTCACACTTTTGAGAAGTAAACAAAAAGGCAGAGTGTTATTTGTTCAATTCCAGTCACAAATATTTGCATTGGGTGACTCAAATTTTTCACTCTGCACTTGTCCACAAATAACCAGTGACATACTATGAATTTTTATTTTGGGGGTTAAAAATAAATTTTAGCAAGTAGGCAAATTCACAAATACAGAATCCACAGATGAAGAGAAATTATTGCACTACAATCATTGTTAAGCAGCATTTTCAATACTATAATCTAAAGTCATCTTCATGAGAAATGTTCAATAAATAATACATTATATGTACATATACACACACACACACACATATATATATATATATATATATAATAAAAATGTTTAGTAAGCCAAAATAAGAAAATGCTTAAGGAATTTTACATTTTACATGTATTTGTCTTATTTAAATCCTGGTTTAATATATAGATTGTATTGCAACACTATCTAATGGCTATCCTTCATATTACTCGGTAACTTTCCAACTTGTCAAATCAATGTGCATAAAAATGTATATAAATTCAAATTGAGAGTTTATTTGAAACTATATGTGTGACTATATTTTCCCTCTTTTCTGATTAGCATGTTGCTTATCCTGCTGTGAATAAAGTGTAAAGACTGTGTATTTGAAAATAGACACAGTTGTCAAATAATTGACTTTAGTATGACAGGAAAACAAATGATTCCTCTTTAAATTTGTATTTCTTGGGGCAACCAACATTCAACACTATCTGATTTTCAATTAAATTTAATTCAGTAAATGTTTATTAAGCATCTATTATGTGCAAAGTATAACAAAATAGTTCATCAAAGAAAAATATTACATAGATATAACATGTGCATACATAATTCAAAATATATACCAGATAATACAAAGTAAATTTGAAAGGTAAAGGGTAATAATATCTTTACTCAGTACAAAAACTAGGAGGATTAGGAAGGTCATGTGTAAAAAGATCCTGGAGCTAGGAGTTTAGAAACCCGAGTTTTAGTCTTAGTGTTTCCATTTACTCTGTGACTTGATATAAATCACATACCCTCTCTGGTTGCCTGTTTCTACACCTAATAAATGGGGAAATTAATAACACTCTGCAATTGTATTGTTGTGGAATATATCCTGGACTTCAACTCTGAAGAACTGAGTTTGACTCTTGGATCTGTTCCTTAATAATTATGTGAATGGTCTCAGATAAATCATTTAATTTCCTTAGGCTTGAATTTTCAATCTCAATCTTAAAAAAATATATCTGAAAACTCCAGAGTATCACAAATACTTTCTATCAAAAGATTTTCCTTTAACACAAACTTGCATTTCCTTAAAAATTAACTTCTATAATTAAAATGTTTAATCAGATTAAAATGTAAATGCTACATTCTAATAAAAATTTCAAGCCAAATGGTAATCTAGTAAGTAAAAAAAAATCAAAGTAAATATTAGAGTTATCATTTTCTAAATATTCTGACTTCTTCAAGGTATTCTTTTTTTTTCAATACACATAAAATGTGACAAGGAAGATACATACTTAAAATTAGTACCTATCAGGATAATAGTTTAGATTCTTAGGGCATATACTTTTAAGAAAGACTTAAACTTTCTGTTATTTAATATGCTGTAATTATACTGTTTTATTTATACTACACCTTAAGGTTTATAAAAGTTTCTACACAAAAAGAAATAAAGAATAGATGCATTATGATCATATTTTACAGAAGAAGCCCAAATGAGGTTACATCGAATATCCAATATCATTTAGAAAGTGGAGTCAGAATTATAAAACTCACTTCTCATATCCAAAATAATGTACTTTAAATACCATAGAATTTTGCTAGAAACAGAAGTTGCTTAGGTTTCTGCAGACACCTAGGAAGGTAGGATGCATAATTAATAGAGAACAAGGTCTGGGCTTAGGAAGACTTGAGTTTAAATCTCAACTTAAATATTTTCTATTTGCATGACCTTGTAAAAGTCATTTAACATCTGTTTATCCTCATTTCCTCAGGTGTAAAATGGGGATAATAAAAGAACCTATCTCCCAGGGTTGTTGTAAAGATCAAATGGAATAATCATTAAAAGCACAATGCCTGACATGTATCATGATAGATTTTCCTGAACTCAGAGAGGAAGACAGTGAGGAAGATTACTCCAATTATCAATCAGACATATGCTGTTTAACCCTAGGTGGTTCCTGCCAAGTCTCAGCATGCTAATTCTGTGTTAGGATGAACTTTGTTATATTTCTGATATTTCAGTGTCATGTTATAATTGTAATTAAGAATGATGTGATGTTAAAGAAACTGAGTCCTGAGTTATTGCATCTTTTGTGATGGTCCTTTCTCTTACAGACAAACCTGTCATCAGTGACAGGAATTTTCCTTTGATTCTTCTTGGTATAGAGATATACCGGGATGAGATGTAAGTTTAAGCATCAGCTCTGTCAATTACGATCTTTGGGACCTTTGAGAAAAACATTAACCCCTCTAAACCTATTTTATTCATCTTCAAAACAGCTACATCAATACTTATACTACCCACCTCATTTGCTTGATATAAAGATTAAATCCACCAGTTTTGTCTCATGGACCTTCTCTCCTTGGCGTAATGAATGGGATGGCATTGTGCCTGCCTATGGCAAGCAAGAAGTAAGTTAGAGGAGCAGAGAGTAAACAACTTTTTAATAAAATACACAGGAAGCTCTTAAACAGGACAGTAAGAGTAAAACTATTTTGGCAGCTATATCAAAGATGGATTGGGAAGGGGACAAGATGAGAAACTGGAAGGAATATCGGAAGACATTTACAATAGAAGCTTGAACTATGGAGATGACTGCAAGTGAAGGCCTAATGTGAAGGTAGAATTGGTGTAACTTTTTGGATCTAAAGGGTGAGAGAAAAGTTCAGGATGATTTAGGTTCTAAACTAGAGAGACTAGAAAGATGGTGAGGGCCTCAACAAAAAATAAAGTTTAGGGTAGGCAGTTAAGAGAGAAGTTATACTGTTGAGTTTAAGCCGTTTCTTGACAATCCAACTCCATGGTGTGAGGGTTGCTTCCCATTCACTTATAATGTATACCTTTCACCCAACTCTCACCTGTAGCTCCAAGAAGTCTTAGCATAACTGCAACCCAGTAAAATTCTCTTGGAAGATAGACTAACTAGTTTGAGGGTAACCCACAGGCCTGGGACAACTGTTGAATTAGGGAGATGTCTACCCTGAGCCCATGAAAACTTTTCCCAGTGGAATGAGAACTTAGAGCTTGATCAGACATCAAAGATGCTAAAGCCAACCACTGTATCCCAGACTATTGTCGGTCATCCTCACTCTTGTCTTGCCACTGGGCTTTGAGGACTGGAAGAAAGAGGGAGGCTCATGACTTTGTGCAATTATGCCTCACTCAAATACGATTCATACCCAAGGCAAGATATCATCGCATGCTGTCATTGGTCTTCATCACAAAGGAAGACAACCTTTCCTTTACCAATTTTCCGTCCTGTATAATCTTTCGTGTCGATCCTTGTTTGCATCTTGTCTTCCTGAATTAATTAACTATCAGCCTCTGGAGAGCTGGAATTCTCTTTTACTTTTCTTCCTATCTCTAGTACTTAGTAGAGAGCCCGAAATGCTTAATACATGTTTATTGACTGAATGTCTGACTACTTCCCTTTACACATTCTGCTATACTGGCCAATTTAATGTTCCTCGAATATGACACTGTATCAGTTAACTGGGCATTGGTCCTGGGCGTCCCCCAGGCCTAAAATGTTCTCTTTTTTCACCTCTAACTTCTAGTAGTCCTGGTTTCCTCGAAGTCTCAGATCAAATTGCCCCTTCTATAAGAGAACTTTCATGCTTCCACTCCTCCTTCCATATTTCTTCCTCCTTAATTCATTTTTTTCTATATATTGAATGTGTGCACATTGTTACATTCATGCCCTCTCCCATCTCAAGTATAACCTGAGCATCTAGAGGACAAAGACTTTTTTTTTCCCTTTCTTTATAGACCCTTTGCTGTATAAAGTGCCTGGTGCATAGTAATCATTTAACTGTTCATCCTTTGTTTTTGAAGAGGACAAGTGATAACATAGAGTAACATCTTGACTTGTGCATGAATTGAATTTAAGTGAGGCAGAGTTACACATTGCACAAAGTCATCAACCTCACTCTCTCTTCCAGAGTCAACAAAATCCAAAGGAAAGACAAAAGTCAACATGATCAGAAATAGAGTAAGGAGGACCTAATTTCAAATTCAACTTCAGACACTATCTGTGTGACCCTGGGAAAGTCACTTAGCTTTGGTGCCTCAGTTTCCTCATATATAAGATGAACTGCAGAAGGAAATGACAAACTTATCAAGTACCTTTGCCAAAAAAATTCAATTAGCGTCACAAATAGTCAGACACAATTTAAACAACAAAGCAATTATATAAACATATAATAAATGCTTAAAGTCAGTTAAATGGCTGACTAACCTGAATTAGTTTTATAATATTCAGATATGTTTCATTTTTCCCCTGATTTTGTATCTTACTTTTTTTCTGTCTAACTCTTATTTTCATTTCCTTTCTTTTCTCATTCCTCCTTCTCCAACAATGCATCATTTTTATTTGGAGGCATTGGAAGGTAGAGGGGTATCCCTTAACCAACTATTCTCTTCAATCAAATAATTTCCACAAACTCCCCAGAAAATGTGTAAAACAACTTAAATGATCAAATGTCCTTTCTGAATCTCAATAAGCCCAAATTATACTACATTCTCATTCCAACATCTGAAAAGTCTTTGCTTGAATTCTCTAGAAGTCTCTCAGGGACAAAGGATGCCTTTGATTCTTCAAGTATCTCATTCTGCATTTCATTTATGCATGCATTCAATAAATTACACACATATATCTTTTTCTTATTTTTTTCATGCTGTGCATATGTAGTTTTCCACAGGTCATCCTCCCTGAGACATTTTCTGCTCACCTGTAACACAAAGAATCTGTACTTTAAGGTATTTTCTCTCTTTGATAGTCTATAAGTGTGATTATGTATGTGAACACAGCAAGGTCTAGTTTAGACTCTAAGTTCCCAAGGGCTGCTTTGCTAAAGCTACTATCCTTTTATGTAATGTGCTCTCTGAAATTCAGTAAGTACTTTCTGATGATTTCTCATTTCTTTTGCCCTTCACTGTCAATCCTAAAACCCAATTATTTTTCTTATTTAGCTAGGTTATCCCTTTGAGATATATATATATATATATATATATATATAATGTTAATAAACTTTTACTTACCTGCTTATAGGAAATTATATCCTTTTTATCAATGTATTGTCTGTCCTCTTTGGTACCTGATGAACAATAAGATTTTTCATCTGCCTAAATGGAACTACATACACACATCTGTATTCTAGTATAAAAACATTAAAATGGTACATTGATAACTAATTTCTGCAGCCTGAGGTATTCACAAATTGAAGCAGCTAAGATGGCATTAATCCCTGAAGAAAATTTTAAACCTTTTCATTTACAAGAGAACACAGAAAGGATGTGGATTTCAAACAAATCTTAGTGTTTTAAAATTTTAAGTACATGAGGACATGCCTGTTTTAATATTGAATAATCCAAAGTGTTAGAGAGACATTTAACTGTCTTTCCTCTTGAATGTGGCATTAAAGTGATTAATGTTTGCTCAAACTATATATTTCTCCATCTTGACTATGCTTAACATTTGAGATAGACTGGGAGGGAAAATTATGAGGAATATGGAACATAATTCTCAGTTGTGGTTTAAGTTGCAAGGCTTGAAAGTAGTAAAAACATGAGGCAATGCCTTAAAGTACTAGATGTTTAAGTGCACAGCTTTTAGCTCTTATACATGTTGCCCTTAAGGTAAAGACCTAAATTTTCTCACATCAGAAGTTTCTTTAAGTGCCTTAGTAGGAATCAAACACTTTCAGTTCTTCAATCTGTTCTCTCAGTAAGAGTGGAAATAGTTTAATGAGTTCCATAGACTTTACTTGTAAGAGGCAATCTCTGAAAAGGCATTAATCTTTTAAACTCCTAAAACACTATGAAACTGACTTCATTTCATGTGCCTAAAACAAAATCTCCAAAAAAGGAAAAAAAAAAAGAAAAACAGAACACAATGAGTTTCATAGTGAGTTCTGATTTTAAAAAGACATGTACAAAAGATGGTGAAGATCCAAATAAGAAATAAAAACTGAGAGATGAATATGAAAGTATTGTGTAATGAATAGCGAAGTCTTACATAGTTTCTTAAAACTTTAAAAACAAACAAAATTATTTTAGTGACATGTTTAGAAAAAAAAGTGAACCAAAATGAATACAATTTATTTTAAAAACATGGAATTAGGTGACCAGGTAAATGTATGGAGAACTACTCAACTCATATTTTCTTTCTAACTTATGTCTTCAAATAAAAAAGTAAAAGAATATATTTAAGAGGAACCAAGAGCCAAGAAAGCAAATTTGAAGCAGCAACCCAGTCAAATTCTCCCAAAATTCTCCTCCAAATAACTTTAAAAGAACACCTCAAAGCAAATTTTGGAGCAGCAGAGCCAACAAAATGTCAGACTAATATATTTTTTCATCCTAAGACAATTTAGGATGGTTGACACAGATGGCTATGCACAGTAGAGGGAGTCAGCTCTGAGAGCATGTCACAGCAGCTGCAGTGGATCTTGAAGGTGGCCACAAAATCAGCTACAATAACAGCAACAGTTGCCAAGAGTTGACAAAGGGTTTGGACAACTGGTCAAAAAGAGATTATAGGGGACATTTTGGCAGCATTGGGTGAATCTAGTACTCATTCAGAACTTAATTGCCCATGCACAGTTCTGGGTCACAGTTTCATAGTGGAGAGGAGCACTTGTAGTCAGTCACAAGGGATCAGGAGCTTTGGTAACAGTTTCTGGACCAAAAGGAGGACTGGCATTTGGGGTTGAAGGGCACAGGGCCATGTCCTGAATGAAGACCAGAACACAGATCAGGAGAACAGTGACCAAACTTCTTCCATGATAATAAAAATATTGAAGCACCAAAAATTGTAGACCCTCAGAATCAGCTCTGAAAGCAGGAGAATGATAAAACTTTAAGCTTGAGACTTTTCCTCCCCACTTCCAGATAAGCAGATTCCAATTTTAACATAAAGATAAAAGTCAAGAAATAGGTTGTAACATTGAGAAAACAAATTTTTAAAAATCTGACTGTAAAAAGCTACTATGGTATCAGGGAAAACCAAAACACAAATTCAGAAGAAGACAACAGTGTGAAAACATCTATAATCAAAGTCCCAAAGAAAAATACTAATCAAACAAAAATCCAAGGAGAATTTGTAGAACAGTCAAAGAAAGAGTTAAGTGGGGGGCAGCTAGGTGGTTCAGTGCATAGAGCACTGTTCCTGGAGTCAGGAAGACCTGAGTTTAAATCCAGACTCAGACACTTAACACTTACTAGCTATGTAACCTTGAGCAAGTCTTCCCCCTCCAAAAAAAAAGAAAAGAAAAAATAGGTAGGAGGTAGAGGGAAAATTGGGGAAAGCAATGAAAGAATATTATGAAAAAAATAACAGTTTAGTTTATTAAAAGGGGGGAGGCGTTCTAAAATACTAAAAAAAATCCCTCAAAACACAGAATTGGACTAGGGGTAAAAGAGTCACAGAAATTCGTAAAAAGTAGAATATGCCAAATGGCAAAGAAGGTACAAAAGTTCACTGAGACAAACAATTGCTTAAATGATTAGAATTGAGGAACAGGAAGTTAATGATTCCATGAGACATCAAAAAAAACACAATAAAAAGAATGAAAGCTAGGAGAAAATGTGCAATATCTTATAAGAAAAAAAAAAGCAAGTAATCTGGAAAAAAATCAAAGAAAAATAATTTAAGGATAATCAGACTGCTATAAAACCATGATTTTACAAAAGAGCCTGGGGGTGTGTAGCCAAGATGGCAGAATGGAAGCAGTAACTTTTCTAAGCTCCTCCATATTTCCTGTCACTAAATTGTAAAAAGTGAATCACAATGGATTTTAGAGTAACAGAATCCATTGGGAAATGGAGTATAGTAGATTCCCAGCCCAGGAAAGTGCCCACATAGGTCTGGGCAGGAGGTGTGCAGAGTACATGGGGGCTGCACCAGCATGGACCTGAGAGCTTCTCCTGGGGCTATCAGCCCACAGCCTGGAAGTCTAAAAATCATCAGCCTGAATTTCCAGAAGCCAAGATGGCAAAGTAAACCCTAGCTGCTCTGATCCCCCTCCCTGACCCTGAAAACCCAGAGATAAATTTGCCAACCAGAGTAAAATCCTGAAATAATAAAAATAGCCTCAGGCTTAGGAGTCACCAAGAAAGGGTGTAACTGAGGCAGTAAGAAGTTTGAAGTGAAGGGCTGAAGGGGTCCCAACAAGGCCCACCTCAACTGACCAGCTAGAGCTCCCAAACCCCAGGGTGGTGGAGCCAGTAAGTGCTAACAACATAATTCCAGGTGGGCCTTAGCAACAAGAGGGGAATCTGCAGACACCAGCTGTGCTGGCTGCTAGCTGTTGAACCTAACTGAGCTGTAGCCCAGGGGCATAGAGGCAGAAATCTGAAGTGTCCAGACCACCTGTCCCCCATAGATTACTCTATGAGCCTCAGGATTACTCAGGGAAAACACTAAGAATCCTAGACTTGGCCTCAGTCTAGACACCCAGAGGCTACAGCACACAGTCAACCACCAGGCCCTTAGTTCCCAGTCCGAGAAATCAGGAAAGAGGAAATCACAATGGGAAAGAAAGAAGCTGAGAAGGGAAAAGCAAGAAAATCGATCTGAAATTATTATAGCAAGTTATAACAACCAAATATAGAGGACAATGTGGACTCTATACTCACACCTGAGACCACAGAAGGAAATATAAACTGGTCCCAAGTCCAAAAAGCATTCTTGGAGGAGCTCAAGAAAGATTTTAAAAGCCAAATTAGAAACGTAGAAGATAAATTTAAATCTACAGTGACCAGACTGGAAAAAAAAAATCTCATTGAAGAAAATAAATCCTTAAAAAGTAAAATTTGTGAACTGGGATGGGAGGTTCAAAATCTAACTGGAGAAAATAGTTCGCTAAAAATTAGAATCAGTCAAATCGAAGCTAAGGACTCTATTATGCAGCAAGAGTCAATCAAGCAAAATATAAAAACTGAAAAATTAGAAGAAAGTGTAAAATATCTCACTGGAAAAACAACTGACCTGGAGAACAGATCCAGGAGAGATAACGTAAGAATTTTTGGTCTACCAGAAGGCCATCCTCCAAGAGACCATCAAAGAAAACTGTCCTAAAGTCTTAGAATCAGAGGGTAAAATAGTTGTCGAAAGAATTCACCAGATTCCTACTGAAAGAGATCTCGAATTGAAAACTCCAAGGAATACAGTAGGCAAATTCCAGAATTACAAGGTAAAGGAGAAAAGACTGCAAGCAGTCAAAAAGAAAAAGTTCAAATATCATTGAACTACAGTCAGGGTTACACAGGACCTAGCAGCTTCTACATTAAAATATCAGAGGGACTGGAATTTGAAATTTCGTAAGGCAAAAGAGCTAGGACTGCAACCAAGGATAAACTACCCAGCAAAACTGAGCATAATATTTCAGGCAAGGAGATGGTCATTTAATGAAATAATGGACTTCCAGACTTTCTTGATGAAAAAGCCAGAGCTCAATGGAAAATTTGATCTCCAATTACAAGATTCAAGAATGACATAGAAAGGTAAACAAGGAAAACACACACTCACACAAACACAAAAACACACAAATGGACATGCACATAACTTGGGATTCAATAAGAGCAAACTGTTTACATCCCTATATGAGAAGCTGATACCTGTCAGTACTGAAATTTATATGATTATTTTGGCCTTTAAAAGGGATTTACATAGATAGAGGGTGTGGGTATAAATGAACTAATCTGATGAAAAAAAACATATTAAGGGGTTCAAAGGGACTGCAATGGGAAAAAAGGAAAGGAGGAGATAGAAAAAGGTAAATTATGCCACATGAAGAAGCATAAAAACATACTATAGTAGAGGGGAAGGAGGGAGGGAGATGAACTTATAAACTTTATTGTCATTGTTTCTTGTTCAAAGAGGGATCAACATAATCAATTAAGTTTAAGATTCTAAGGTGAAAAAAAAAACAAAAACTCATTATAATAGATGGAAATGAGGGAGGGAGAGGAGTACTGTATGAAATTTGCTCTCATTGGTTTGGTGTAAAAGAGGGAATAACATACTCCAATAAGTATAAAAATCCACTGTTCCCTATAGGCAGTAGAAGGGGTATGGGGAGGTATAAGAAGGGGGGGAGGGTGAGAAGGGAGGGATATATTAGTAAGGGGAAAGGGTAGGTAAAGAGGTGGGTCATAGGGAGGGAATATTGAAAGAGGTGGTGGTCAAAAGAAAAACTCTTAAGGAGGGGAAGGGAGAAGGAAGAAACCAAAACATAAAGAGGGGAGGGAATAAGATGGAGGGAAAGACACAGATAGTAATCATAACTGTGAATGTGAATGTGATGAACTCTCCCATAAACTGGAGGCAGAGAGAAGAGCGGATTAAAAAATATAATTTTAAATATGCTTTCTACAAGAAACACATTTGAAACAAGGTGATACACACAGGGTAAAGGTAAAAGGCTGGAGTAGAATATATTATGTTTCAGCTAAATAAAAAAGCAGGGGTAGCAATCTTTATCTCAGATAAAGCAAAAGCAAAGTAGATCTGATTAAAATAGATATGGAAGAAAATTACATTCTGCTACAAGGAACCATCAAGAATGAAGCAATATCATTACTTAACATATATGCACCAAGTGGTATATCATCCAAATTCCTAGAGGAGAAGTTAAGGGAATTAGAGGAAGAAACAGATAGCAAAACTATACTAGTGGGGACCTCAATCTCCCCTTCTCTGACCCTGATAAATCTAACATTAAAATAAACAAGAAAGAACTTAAGGAGGCAAATATAATTTTAGAGAGGCTAGATATGATATATCTCTGGAGAAAATGGAATAGGGGTAAAAAGGAATACACCTTCTCACTGGCACATGGCATACACACAAAAATCAACCATGTACTAGGGCATAAAAACCTCACATTTCAATGCAGAAAGGCATTGAATATTAGATGCATAATTCTCAGATCATGATGCAAGAAAAAATATATGAAATAAAGGGTCATGGAAAGAAAAACTAATTGGAAACTAACTAATTCAATCCTAAAGAATGAGTGGGTCAAACAAGAAATTATAGAAACAATCAGTAACTTCATTCAAGAGAATGACAATAATGAGACAACATACCAAAACTTGTAGGATGCTGCAAAGGCAGTTCTTAGGGGACATTTTATGTCCTTGAGTGCATACATGAATGAATTAGAGAAAATGAAGGTCAATGAATTGGGTATACAATTGAAAAAACTAGAAAAAGAACAAATTGAAAATCCCCAATTAAATACTAAATTAGAAACAATGAAAACCAAAGGGGAGATTAATAAAATTGAAATAAAGGAAACTATTGAATTAATAAATAAAACTAAGAACTGATTTTATGAAAAAAGCAAAAAAAAATTGATAGACCCTTAGTAAATATGATAAAAAAAAAAGAAAGAAGACCAAATTATGAGCATCAAAAATGAAAAGGATGAATCTGCCTCCAATGAAGAGGAAATTAAAACAATGATTAGGGATTATTTTTCCCAATTGTATGCACATAAACTTGACAGGATGAATATTTACAAAATATACAATATTTACAATATATTTACAAAAATATAAGTTGCCCAGATTAACTGAAGAGGAAGTAAATTACTTAAATAACCCCATCTCAGAAAAAGAAATTGAACAAACCATCAGTGAACTCCCTAGGAAAAAATCTCCAGGGCCAGATGAATGTTACTGAGTTCTATCAAACATTTAAAGAACAATTGATTCCAATACTCTACAAACTATTTGGGAAAATTAGTGAAGGAGCCCTACCAAATTCTTTTTATGACATAAATATGGTACTGATACCTAAATCAGGAAGGAAAAAATAAACAAAGAAAAAAATTATAGACAAATTTCCACATGAATAGAGATGCAAAGTTTTTAAATAAAATATTAGTGAAAAGACCACAGCAACTTATCACAAGAATAATAAACTTTGATAATGTAGGATTTATTTCAGGATGCAATGCCAAGCAAAGGCAACTTCCAAGGTTCAAAATACCAGCATAGCAGCTTTCCATTTTATTCAGTGACAATTTAAGAACAGAGAAAATCAAAATACAGCATAACTCAAAATACAATACTCACCAAGTGTAGTTCAATTATTTCCAAGTACTACTCCACCCCCTGGGCCGTACATTCATTTAGACAATCACAAAGTCCCTGTTCTTAGATGGATATTAGTCTCCAATCACAAACAAATTACATTCATTTGGTCAGTCACAGAGCACAAAAATTTTAAAAGGTTCCCACCCCTGTATCACAACTGAATTACAATTATCATCAGTTAATGCAAGCACCTTCTCAAAAGGGGCAGTAGAGAGAACAAAGGCCATCTACCCCTGAATTACAACAAGGTTAAGATATCATCACAGCATTTAACACTCAAAGAGAGGTATTTTCTTCATCTTGACCTGAGGCAAGTTCTCAACAATCTCTGTTCCTGGGGAGACAAAGTTTAACAAGGCTACAAGGTACATTACCAGTGTCCTCATTAATTCATTCTCTGTCTGCAGAACAGTCCTAGGACCCTTGAAAACATTAACAAGACCTGCTTCCAGGATTTCTGTAAACATATACCAAGAATAACCTTCTTCAGGGCTTCTAAACCAACAGCAAGGTTCCAGGACCCTTGCAACAACAACACTCTCCTTCACCAGCGATGCATCTGGCAAAACAACATCAAAACATACAAAGTACTGGCATCACAGGCATGCCTCCTTGGCAGCTCCAGCTGGAAGCTCTCAAAAGGTCTGGGCAGCTCAAATTGGCCCTCAGCAATCCTCTCTCTCCCTCTGTCTCCACAATGCTGCTTCCAAAAGTTCTTCTGCATCTCTTCCTCTGCTCGTGCCTCTCTAAATCCACAGCACCAACTGCTCCCAGTTCAGTCCTCTCTTTTCATGTCAATAAGTCCATCCCACAAGTGAGATTCACAAGCTCTGGGTTTTAACACTCAACCTGAAAACCAGGTCAATATGGGGGGGGGGGGATCTTTAAATTCCATTACTATAATACAGGAATGCAAGGATAGTTTAATATTAGGAAAAACATCAATATAACTGATAATATCAACAATAAAACTAGCAGAAACCACATGATTATCTCAATAGATACAGAAAAGGCTTTTGACAAAATACAACATCCATTCCTATTAAAAAACATTAGAAAGTATGGAATAAATGGAGTCTTCCTTAAAATAATAAGTAGCATTGATTTAAAGCCATCAGCAAGTATTATATGTAATGGGAATGAGCTAGAAGCATTGCCAATAGGATCAGGCATGAAACAATTATGTCCACTATCACCCCTCTTATTCAATCTATTACTAGAAATGTTAGCAGCAGTAATTAGACAAGAAAAAGAAATCAAAGTAACCAGATTAGGCAAAGAAGAGACCAAGCTATCACTCTTTGCAGATGATATGATGATATACTTAGAGAATCCCAGAGAATCAAGTAAAAATCACTTGAGACAATAAATAAATTTGGCAAAGTTGCAGGATATGAAATAAACCCACATGAATCCTTGGCAATCTTATATAATTCTAACAAAATCCAACAGCAAGAGATAGAAAGAGCAATTCCATTTAAAGTTACTGTAAACATTATAAAATATTTGAGAATGTACCTGCCAAAACACACCCAGGACATATATGATCAAAACTACCAAACACTTTTCACACAAATGAAGTCAGATCTAACAAATTATAAAAATATCAATTTGCTCGTGGCTGGGTCAAGCTAATAAACATGACAATTTTACCCAAATTAAATTACATACTTAGTGCCTTACTAATTAATCTACCAAAAAATATTTACAGAACTAGAAAAAAATTGTTAAAAAAAAACATTTGGGAGAACAAAAGCTCCAGAATGTCAAGGGAATTAATGAAAAGAAATGCTAGGGAAGGTGGCCTAGTCTTACCAGACTTTAATCTGCAGCAGTCATCAAAACTACTTGTTACTACATTAGTGTTCCAATTTGCCCACATCCTATCTAGTATTTGTCATTTTCCTGTTTTGTCATCTTAGCCAATCTGACTGGTGAGATGTGGTACTTCAGAGTTGTCTTGATTTGCATTTCTCTAATCAATAGTGAATTAGAGGGGGTGGCCAGGTAGCACAGCGAGTAAGAGCACCAGCTCCAGTGTCAGAATGACATGGAGTTCGAATCCCAGGCTGAGACCCTTAGCACCCACCCAGAAACACCTGGCCGTGTAACCTTGAGCAAGTTACTTAACCCCAATTGCTTAGGGGCGGCCAGGTGGCTCAGCGAGTAAGAGCACTGGCTCCAGTGTTGGGATGACCTGGATCAAATCTGGGCTCAGATGCTCAGCACCACACCCAGAAATAGCTGGCCATGTAACCTTGAGCAAGTTACTTAAACCCGATTGCTTTATAAAAAAAATAGTGATTTAGAGCATTTCTTCATTTGCTTATAGATAATGTGAAAGTATTTACAGATCCTATACTTGACTATAAGCTGCCATGGGGGAGAGGGGAGAGAGGGGGACAAAATGTGAAACTCAAGGAATTGTGGAATTGAATCCTGTAAACTAAAAGGAAACAAGTTAATAAAAAAAAAGATTAAAAAAACTACTTGGTACTGGCTGAGGAATAGGGTAGTGGATCAATGGAATATATTGGGTACACAAGACTCAGTAGTCAATGACTGTAGTAAACTACTGTTTGATAAACCCAAAGACTGCAGTTTTGGAGATAAGAACTCACTACATTACAAATACTGCTGGGAAAACTGGAATATAGTATGGTAGAAACTGGGCATAGACCAATATCTTACACTGTATACCAAAATCAAGTCTAAATGGGTGCATGATCTAGGTATAAAGGTTGATACTGTAAGCAATCTGGGAAAGCAAGGAATAGTTTACCTGTCAGATTTATGGACAGGGGAAGATTTTATGAGTAAACAAGAATTAGACAGCATTATAAAATGCAAAATGGATAATCATGATTACATTAAATTGAAAAGTTGGGATACAAACAAAGCCAATGTAACCAAGATTAAGAGGGAAGTAGAAAATTGGGAAAGAATTTTTACAAACAATGTCTCTGATAAAAGCTTCATTTCTAAAATATACAGAGAACTGAGTAAAATATATAAGAGTACAAGTCATTCCCCAATTAATAAATGGTCAAAGAATATGAACAGGCAGTTTTCAGAGGAAGAAATTAAAGATATCTAATAACATATGAAAAAATGCTCTAAATCACTAGTGATTAGAGAAATGCAAATCAAAACAACTCTAAGGTACCACATTTCACTGGTCAGATTGGCTAAGATGACAAAGCAGGAAAATGACAAATGCTAGAGAGGATGTGCAAAAATTGGAAAACCAATTCATTGTTGGTGGCATTGTGAATGGATTCAAACATTCTGTAGAGCAATCTGCAACTATGCCCAAATGGCTATAAATAATTGCATACCATTTGGCCCAACAATATGACTTCTAGGGTTGTATCCCAAAGAGATCATAGAAGTGGGAGGAAAACCAGTGTGTACAAAAATATTTATGGCAGTGCTTTTTGTGGTGGCAAAGAATTGGAAATTAAGGGTATGCCCATCAACTGGAGAATGGCTAAACGAGTTGTGGTATATGAATGTAATGGAATACTATTGTGCTGTAAGAAAGGAGGTGCAGATGCACTTCATATTTACCTGGAGAGACTTATACAAACTACTGCTGAGTGAGAAGAGCAGCACCAGGAGAAATATGTACACTATTACAGACACAACACATATGTGATGACCAACTTTGATAGACTGGACTCTTCTCAGCAATGCAAGGTTAAAAGACAACTCCAAAAGACTCATGATGGAAAGATATGTCTACATTCAGAGAAAGAGCTAGAAAGAACCGAGTTTGAATGCAGATTGAAGCAAACTACCTGCTCTCTTCCTTTTTCTTGTTTGGTTTTGTTTCCTCTTTCCCATTGTTCATTCCATCAGTTACAATCATGACACAACCTATCTAATATCTAATGTGGTACTAATCACGACTGAATATAAATGGGATTAGGTCAACCATAAAACAGAAGCAGATAGCAGGATGGATTAGAAACCAGAATCTGACAATATGATGTTTATAAGAGACAACTGTAACAGAACTGGCAGGGAAGGGGTGGGGAGGGGGAATGGGGAAAGAGGGAGAGAGAGAGGGATGGTGAGGGAGAAAGAGAGAGAGAGAGAGAGAGAGAGAGAGAGAGAGAGAGAGAG
>NW_027187314.1:3660589-3677328 GCF_028583685.1 Petaurus breviceps papuanus | reverse complement strand
GAGAGAGAGAGAGAGAGAGAGAGAGAGAGAGAGAGAAAGATGGAGTAGAATGTATTATTGACTTCAACTGAAGTAAAAAAAAAAATAAAGCCAGAGTAACAATCATAATCTCAGTCAAAGCAAAAGTAGATCTAATTAAAAGAGATTAATCAGGAAAACTATATTTTGATAAAAGATAATAGGGAATGTGCTGTTAGGTGGTGTAGTAGGTAGAGTACTGACCCTGGAATCAGGAGTACATGAGTGAAAATCTGACCTCAGACAGTTACTGTTTGACACTGTGCAAGTCACTTTACCCCAATTACCTCCAAAAGTAAGCAAAAAAAGACAATGTAGTAATAATAATAGGAATAATTAGCTATGCTGATCAATACAATAATACAAAAAATTCCAGAGGACTCATAATGAAAATGTTCTCCACCTCCAGAGAAAAAAATAACGAACTCAGAATGCAAATTTAAGTAGATTTATCTCACTTCATTTTTCTTCCTTTTTGGAGGAGGTACAATATGGCTAAGATGGAAATATGTATTGCATAATTTCATATGTATTATTCATATCATATTGCTTGCCTTCTCAGGGAGAGTACAAAGGGAGGGAGAAAATTTGGAATCCAAAAAATAATTTGCTAAAAAAAAATATTTGGGGGGGAGGGGCGGAGTCAAGATGGCAGAGTAAAAGGAGTACCTCTGCTGGGCTCCTGCTTCTACCTTCCCCAATCCATGTAAAAGTGGACTCTGAACATAAGTAAATTAACATTTTTATGTGATCTAAAGGAGTGTGTCACTTTTTTTTCTTCTCATCCCTTATCTTTCCACCTGTATTCTGTTCTTCCCTCCTTATGAAGGTAGAAAGAGGTTATGCAGGATGGAAGAGAATTTTCTATTTTTGTTTTCTGCATTGAAACAGCCACATCAACTAAGGATCATTAGTTGTTCATCTGTTTGTTGGTCATGGATTTCCTTATAGTTATATACAGTGGAAGGTATGAAAAAACTGGCTGTAGACATGCATTCTACTAGACAGCAAATTGCCTTTTTAGTCTTTATAAATCATTCCCACATTTTGACCTTGGGATATTGCTATGTCAGGCTAAAGATTAGATCTAATCCAAATACTTTCAGACTAATCTCTTTTCTGTCTCAGTTCCCTACCACTGCTGACTTTCAGCTGAAACTTTATATGAGTTTTGTCCCTTGTTTGAATATCAGTTCCTTGAAATCAAGAACTGCTTTGTATTTTCAATTAGGGTCCCAAATAATCCCAGTCCAAGCCAAAAAAAATTTGTTAATACCTACAATGTACCAGCACTGTGCTAACCACTGGGGATATCATTAATAATATTTTTTTTAATATAGTCCTTGGGGGGCAGCTAGGTGGCACAGTGAATAGAGCACCAACCCTGGAGTCAGGAGGACCTGGGTTCAAATCCGACCTCAGACACTTAACACTGATGAGCCATGTGATCTTGGGCAAGTCACTTAACCCCAATTGCCCTGCATTCCCCTCTCCAAAAAGAAAAAAAATAGATAGTCCTTGCTCAAGGAGCTTGCAATTTAATGGGGGGGGGGGCAGGGAGAAAACACAGTAAGAGTGGCAAGAAAGTACGGGGATTTGAAGGGGGGCCAGGTTGTAGCTAGCATGAAGGCAGCTTTTTCATTGGTGTTGAAACAAGGAAAAGCAGCACATACAGAGTGGAGGGAATCTGAAAAATCCAATTCTTGTGAAAGCACTGGAACAAGTTTGATACCTAACCCTCCAGTGTCCTGGGCTGCTCAGTGTCCAGCACTTAAGCATGACTGGAGATGTGAATAAGAAATGACCAGGGCACATGGGTAGTTCAAGGAAAAATGATGAACTCCATTTAATGATACTTTGAACAAGATCTTTTTAAAGATCAAGCAGAAAAGATTCAAGTACTCTTATCAACAGCTTAGTCTGTCATATCCTGGAGAATTCTTATCATTATCTTAGTCTGTCATATCCTGGAAGTAGCTCAGAATTGAATAAGGCCATGTTATCTATGTGCCAAAAAGTCTTAGGAAAGGTCAGTTAGCTCCTATCTTATGCATTCACATAACAACGGATGCTTGAGAGCAGATTTCAAAGCCTGAAGCCAAAGCTGAGTCATCAAGGATATCTACATAGGAACTGACCCCAAGAATCAAATATTTTGGCTTACTACACTCCAGCTCTCTAATCAGAGAGGAAAGGCAGTTTAAGGAAATGGTATTTGTCGAGGCTTGAGTTGGAAGCATAGTGATTAGATTACAGTGAAGGGTTTAACTGTGGAGGGGCATCAAATGCAAAATCTAGTGATGTTTGCAAATATTAAGTGATTAATAGATGTTTTTGATTCTTTAACTAACTCATTCTCTACTACATTTTTACAGTACTACGTCTAATTCAAGACTCAAATGACTCCTTTCTAGGAGACCATCAGCCATCTTCTAAGAAGCTCTTTAGCTTGGGATACAAAGACTTTTAAATATACATAAGCATTTTCTCAGGAGGCTACCCAGAATCTCTAACTTTATCAGATATTGACCTCCCATGAATTCATCTCATGGAGTCTTGGCAATCATTCCTTTTGCAAAGAAGACAACTTTTATTCCTGTCTCTCCTCAGTGGGAGTGGGTTGGGTATCTAGTGATAAATTTCACAATATTCTTGGCAATATAAATGTCTCTAGGAATGTGATAATGTACAAAAGATAGGTTTTCAACTATAGATATTATTCATCTTCTTATAGTATTCAATAAGCACTTCACTCGCATACCCGAACCAATTCACATGAAGAAAGGAAGGGAATAATTATGTACATTGCATATGCTATGTGCCAGGCACTGAGGTAAGTACTCTTTAGAAATGTTATCTTATGGGGGTGGGGGGGAAGAGGGAAGGAGACTGAGCAAGGTGTGGAGCCAAGACTGCAGAAGGAAGCCAGGAATTTGTCTGACCTCTCCCTGGTTTCTCTCAGAAATATTAAATCAAGACTCTAAAAGAATTCTGGAGCAACAGAAGCTGCAAAAAGACAGAGTGAAACAATTTTCTAGCCCTAGAGAACTTAGTGGGACTTCAGGAAGCTCTTGCTCACTCGGGAAAAGGGGAGAGGAGTCCAGTACAGGCAGTGTCTGGGCAAGCCAGCAGGAGGCCCTTAGCAACAGGACAGATAAGAAACTTAGGCCCCACAGTCTCAGAAGGTCAGTGGCATAGCAGCCCAGCTGTGAGGCCTCTGGCCCTGGAACCCAGGGCACAAAGTGCATGACCAAGCCAGTCAGTGGGAAAGCCACCAGCACCTCAGGCCCCATAGGAGAAAACCAATGACTAGGCCCCTGGCACCTAGAACAAGAAGTTTGAGACAGTCACCCACCCCCACCCCCAATACCCCAGGAACTAAGTTCAATTTTTTAAAATGTGCAAAAAACAGAAAAGAGTCTTGATGAGAAAAAGATACTATGGCAACAGGGAAGATGCAAAAACATATTCAAAAGTGGATAACAATGGCAAAATGCTACATGCAAAACCTCAAAGGGGCATATGAATTGGTCTCAAACACAAAAATCCTTATTGAAAGAGTTCAAAAAATGATTTTAAAAATCAAATAAGAGAGGTAGAAGAAAAATGGGAAAAAGAAATGAGAGAGATGCAAGAGAAAGTCAGCAGTATGAAAAAGGAAAGATAAAAACTGTGAAGAAACAATTCCTTAAAAATTAGAATTGGGCAAGTGGAAGCTTGAAACTCTATGAGCCATCAAGAATCAAATTTTAGGGAGTCAAGATGGCAGAATAGAAGCAGGACCTCCACCGGGCTCTGGCTTTCACCATCCCCAATCCATGTAAAAGGGGACTCTAAACAAACTTTGCAGCTGCAGAATCCAGAAAATGACACAGAGAAGCTAAACTTCCTCCTGAGGACAGCCGGGCAGGCCAGCAGGAATCGGCCAGCACAGCACACTGGGAGCGAGCCCAGGCCCATGTGAGCTGGAGGTATTAGCCCCAGGGTGGGCCTGACCAACCACCAGCTTGAGGGACTCCAGATCACCAGTAGCTGTGGCCATTTCCAGATTTGCCAACACATAGATGCAAAGGACAAAGTGAGAGGTCAGTACAGTGCAGAATTTGGGAGCAGTAGTTGGGAGTGTGCGGGCTTTTGCCCCCAGGGTGAGAAGCCACTGAGAGAGGCCACTGGCACCACACTGCACCTTCAGCTCCTGGCCTGCAGAGTGTAGGGGGACCAAGCAACCAGTCTGATAGGTGTTTGCTCTTGCTTTAACCTGCTTGGATCTGTATTGCAATCTAGGGTGGAGGTCCTGGGGTGTGTGACCAGCTTGGGAGAGCATGTGGAGGCTTCATAGAGGGCACCCAACTAATACCTCTGGCAGATGAAAAAACCCCAGCATTTAGGACAAAAGCTCCCCTGTGTGGTAGCAGAGTCCTACTGTGTCAAAAAGCCCTGGGGTTAAGTGACTGAGGGGTGACATGACCAGGCAAAGGAAACAAAGCGAACAGAAGAATCCAACATTAGATTTGTATTTTGGGGACAAAGAGGAGCAAATCATGGAATAGGAGGAAGACAGTGAAGTCAGAACTCCTGCAGAAAAAGCTTCAAAGAAAAATATAAGATGGTTACAGGCCATAGAGGACCTTAAGAATCAGATAAGAGAAGTGGAGGAAAAATGGGAAGAGAAATGAGAATGATGCAAAAAAATTTACTAAACGAGAGTCATCAGCCTGCCTGAGGAAAATAACACCTTAAAAAACAGACTAACTCAATTGGCAAAAGAGGCTCAAAAAGGCAAAGAGAAGAGGAATGACTTAACAAGCCGAATTTGCCAGATGGAAAAATAATATCAAAAGCTCAATGAGGAGAATCATTCCCTCAGATTTAGAATGGAGGAAAGGGAAGCTAATGACTTTATGAGGATGTTAAACAGATCCAAACAAATGAAAGAATAGAAGGCAATGTGAAATATCTCATGGGAAAAAGCACTGACCTGGAAAGTAGAACCAGGAGAGATAATTTAAAAATTATTGGACTACCTGAAAGCCATGATCAAAGTAAGAACCTAGAAATCATCCTCCAGGCAGTTCTCAAAGAAAACTTCCCTGATGTTTTAGAATGAGAGGGCAAACTAGAGGTTGAAAGAATCCACTGATCATCTCCTGGAAAAGATCCCAAAAAGAAAAAATAACTCCTAGGAATATTATAGACAGGTCCCAGAATTCCCAGATCAAGGAGAGAATATTATAAGCAGCCAGGAAGAAACAATTTGAATATTGTGGAAACAAAATCAGGATAACACAGGATCTGGCAGCTTCTTCACTGAGGGATGGAAGGGCTTGGAATATGATATTTAAGAGGGCAGAGGAGCTGGGATTAAAACCCAGAATCACCTACCCAGCAAACCTTTCATGTTTCAGGGGAAAATATGTTCATTTAGTGGAATAGGGAGCTTTCAAGCACTCTTAATGAAAAAGCCAGACTTGAATAGAAAATTTTACAGTCAGATACAAGAAGCAAGAGAAGAATGAGAAGGTAAACAGGGAAAATAAATCATAAGGTACTTATCAAAGTTTAACTATTGATATTCCTACATGGAAAAATGATAATTGTAACTGATATAAATTTGCTCAGTATGAAAATATTTGAAGGGAATAGAAATATATATGTCTATATCAGAGGTTATACGGGTGTATGAATACATATGTGAATGTGTGTATATATGTTTACACATATGCATAGATAGAGGGTACAGGACCAAGTCAATAGGAAAGAATGATACTTAAAAGGTGAAATTAAGAGGTTAGAGAGGAATATAGTGAGAGGAGATGGAGAGAGACAGAAAGAGGTAAACTATCTCATATAGAAGAGGCAAGGGAAAATGGTTACAATGAAGGGGAAGAATAGGAAGGCAAAAGGGAATGGGTTACTGTCATTGAATTTGGCTCAGGGAGGGAGTGACATACACACTAAATAGGGTATCTCACCCTACAGGAGAATAGGGGAAAAGGGCAGGAGAAGGCAGATGATGGAAGGGAGGGCAGGCTGGGGGGAGGGAATGTGGAAGCACTCACTTTTGAAAAGGGATGAGATCAAAGGAGAGAAAAGAACAAGTGAGTGGTGGGATAGGTGGGAGGGAAATATAGTCAGTTTTTTACAATATACCTTCTATGTTAATGTTTTGCATTAGCTACACATGTGCAGCCTATACTGAACTGCCTATCTTCCCAGTAAGGGTGGTGACAAGGGAGGAAGGGAATGAATCTGGAATTTGAAGTTTTAAAATCAAATGTTTAAAATTATATACACACACACACACACACACACACACACTATTATTAGTACTATTTTACATGTAATTGGGTAATAAGATATACAGGTACTGGGGCATAGAGATCCACCATACCCTCCTGGAAAAGTTGAAGGGGGTATGGGAGATAATATGGGAGAGAGAAGATTGGAGGAGGGGTTATCTTGTGGGACTGCTATTCTGGGGCGGTGGGTAGGGGAAAAACAGGGAGAAATTTTGTAACTCAAAATCTGGTAGAAATGAATGATGTGAATCCGAATTTAATAAAGTATTTGAAAAGTGAAAAAAAAATCAATTTTTAAAAATCAAAAGAATGAAAAAAATAGAAGAAAATGCAAAAAGTAACTGACCTGGAAAACAGATCCAGGAAAGATGAATTAACATTTATTAGACTTAAAGTCATATCATAATTGGAGAGAGAGAGAGAGAGAGAGAGAGAGAGAGAGTTGACAACATCTTTCAGATAAAGAAAAACTTCCTGATATCCTAGAAAAAGAGGGTAAAATAGTCATTGAAATAATTCATCAATCACTTTAATCACTTCCTGAAAGAGATCCTGGAAAGAAAATTCCAAAAAATATTGTAACCAAATTTCAGAACTATCAGGTCAAGAAGAACTCACTTCAAGCAGCCAGAAGGAAATGATTCAAATGTCAAGTAATTACAATCAGAATAACACAGGACTCAGCAGCTTCTACCTTAAAAGATCAGAGGGCTTGGTATACAATATTCCAGAAGGAAAATAAATTTGCATTAGAAACAAGAATCAACTACCCAGCAAAATTGAGCATAATTTTTCAGGGGGAAAGATAGGTATTCAATGAAATAATGAACTTTCAAATTGTGCTGATGAAAAGCATAGAGATGAACAGAAACTGTGATTTTCAAATACAAGATTCAAGAGAAATATAAAAAAGCAAACAAGTAAGAAAAAATGTTATTTTATATTGTTAATCTATTTATATCCCTCCATAAGAAGATGATACTTTAATTCTTGAGAACTCTTATCAGGGTAGTAAGAAGGACTGTACATAGATAGAAGGTGTGGGTATAAGTTGATCTTAATATGATAATAATTAAATAATTAAGGGATGTAAAAAGGATTGTACTAGGAGAAGATTAAAGAGGGAGGCAGAATGGGGTAATTTGTATCAAACAAATAATCAGAAAAGACCTATTATATTAGAGGGAAAGAATGCTATAGGATGAGCATTGTTTGAACTTCCTCTCAGCAGATTAGACTCAAAGAAGGAATATCAAACACACAAATTGAGTAAAGAAATTTATTTTGCCCTATACAGCAGGAGGGGTAAAAAAGAGAGGGGGTCCATAAAAGGGAGGGCAGAAGTATGAAGGAAGGCAGGGTAAAGGGAGAAGAGGTTGAAAGAAGGGAGAACAGATTAAGGGAGTCCCATGGTCAGAAGCTGTAATGGCAAGCACAGAAGTAGTTCACACATTGTTTCAGCTATTGAATTAACACCTTGTTTCAGTCTGTTAAGAAACAGAATGTGTGAACTCCACAACTTATGAACTCTAGAACTTGGGAACTCCTGGGGTAGAGCTAATGACTATATAAGAAGAGGCCCAGGGCTAAAGACAGCAGGAACTGAAAAGAAAACTCTTGTGGTGCAGAGTCAAGAAGGAGAAAACTTGTAGTATCCTGGCACTCTGTTGTCTACTCTGTCTGTGTTGATGTTTGTTTATACTTTGTACAGAAGCCCTTACTGGAAGCTCTGAAAGAGGATTTTCAGGTTGTATGTTTACAGATTTCCTGGAGGAGGGTTTTGTAGATCCTCAGACTTTTCTGATGATTTGTGCTGACCTCATGGATCTTGTTTGTGGGTCTGCGTTGATTTTTATGTTGATGATTTGTGTTGAGTTCTCAGACCTTGTTTGTGGGTCTCAATTGATTTCAAAGGCAGATAGTGAATTGATGATGATGCTGGCAATGTATATAAATATTATTGTGGCTCTGTTAAGCTTCATCTTCCCAGAAATAGGAATTCTGAAGGACTTGAAATGGACTGGACACTTTGAACTTCAACATAGAATGGGAACAGGACAAAGAAGTGGACAAGGAGTTGGACAAGGAACTGGGAGCTGCCTGCCTTTGAACCCAGGTGATAGTTGCAGCTGGGCCATGGAAGAGGAGCAATGGAAACTGAGAGCCAGCCTCAAGTCAAACTGAAAGAAGACTTTACTTGGATACTGTGTACTGACTGAGAAGATTATGATTTACTGTGACCTAGGGGTGGTTTTCCACTATCCCTTAAGAGGTTACTGAGTAGTGACTGATGACTGAGTAGTGACTGATGACTAAATAGTGACTGATTTGTCACTTAGTGTACTCCATGAGTGGAGAAATTTGACTATTGTATTTTGTGACCCTTAAGTAAGTATGATTCAATGGTTGAATTACTAAATGAATGTACTTTGTTGAAAACTATTGTGACCACTTTGGTGAAAACTATGTAGCCATTTTCATTATAAGTCATTGTGAGTGCTGTATTTTGATTTTGTGTCATAAGTTCTAAAATTATGTATGATGTACCTTGATTCTCTGGGAATGTTTTGCTCTGATTTGTTATTGAACAAATAGAGTGTTCACTATACTATGCAATCAGAACCTTGAAAGCTGTTCACAGCAATAGTTCTTTGGAAAGCTGATCATGCATGGCTTTACAGAAGCAAAACACTGGTGAGAAGGGACAGGGTGAAAGGAGAGAGAAAATTATAAAGAGGAGGGGGAAATAGGATGGAAGAAAATACACAGTTAATAATCACACCTGTGAATATGAATAGAATGAACTCTTTCATAAAATGGAAGAGAATAGCAGAGCTTATTAAAAACCTGAATTCTACAGTATGGTGTTTATAAGAAACACATTTGAAGCAGAGAGAAACACACAGAGTAAAGGTAAAAGTTTGAAACAGAATATTTTATGCTTCAGATGAAGTAAAAAAAAGGAAAGAATAAAGCAAGGGTAGGAATCCTGATCTCAGACAAAGCAAAAGCAAAAATAAATCTAATTAAAAGAGATGAGGTAGGAAACTACTTCGTACTAAAAGGTACCATAAATCATGAAGTAATAGCAATACTAAACATACATGCACCAAGTGGTGTAGCATCCAGATCCTTAGAAGATAAGTAAAATGAAGAAACAGACAGCAAAACTATACTAGTGGGGGCTTCAACCCCTTCCTCTCAGAACTGCACAAATCTTACCACAATATAAACAAGTAAGAAATTAAGGAGGTGAATAGAATTTTAAAAATGTTAGATATGATAGCTCTCTGGAGAACACTGAAAGGGGATAGAAAGGAATATACCTTTTTTTTCCTCAGAGGTACATGGCCCCTACACACACACACACACACACAAAATTGACCACATATTGGGGCATAAAAGCCCAACAATCACATGCAAAATGGCAGAAATATTAAATACATACTTTTCAGATCACGAGGCAATAAAAATTATCTCTGTTAAAAAGCAATGGAAAAATAAGTTGAAATTTAATTGGAAACTGAATAAGCTAATCCTAAACAATTAGTGGGTCAAATAATAAATCAGAGAAAGAACGAAAAA
The DNA here is from genome assembly GCF_028583685.1 of Petaurus breviceps papuanus. NCBI lineage: Eukaryota > Metazoa > Chordata > Mammalia > Diprotodontia > Petauridae > Petaurus > Petaurus breviceps. The sequence continues at coordinate 3,667,426 of NW_027187314.1, read as the reverse complement.
TTTCATCAAAGAGGACAAAAGTAATGAGACAATACACCAAAACTTATGGAATGCAGCCAAAGTAGTATTTAGGGGAAATTTTGTATGTAAATATTTACATGAATAAAATAGAGAAAGAGCAGATCAATAAATTGGGCCTGCAACTAAAAAGAAAAATTTTAAGTAGAATTTAAAAATCTCCAATTAAATACCAAATAAGAAATTTTGAAAATCAAAGGAGAGATCAACAAAATTGGAAGTAAGAAAACTATTAAGCAAATAGCAAAAACTAAGATCTGGTTTTATGAAATATATATATATAAACCTTTTGCTAATTTGATTTTTAAAATGAGAAAATCAAATTACCAGCATAAAAAAATAAAAAAAAGGTTCACTACCAATGTAGATAAAATTAAAGCAATAATTAGGAGCTATTTTATCTGACTCTATGGGCAATAAATCTGACAATCTAACTGAAATATGAATATATTTACAAAAATTTTAATTGATCATATTAACAGAAGAGGAAATTAAATACTAAATAATCACATTTTAGAAAAAGAATGAGTAGGCCATCAATAAACTCCATAAGAAAAAAAAATCCTCAGAGCCCAATGTATTTACAAGTGAATTCTACCAAGCAACTAAATAACAATTACTTCAGATGCTACATAAACTATTTGTAAAAATAGGTGAAGGATCTCTGTTAATTTATTTTTATGACACAAATATGGTGTTGATACCTAAACCAGAAAAATCCAAAATAGAAAAATTAAATTATAGATCAATTTTCCAATGAATATTTATGAAAACATTTTAAATATAATATTAACAAAAAGATTTTGTAATTTATCACCAGGATAATACACTATGACAAGGTGGGACTTATACCAGAAATACAGGACTTGTTCATTTATTAGGAAAATTGCTGCCATAATTGGCTATAGTAATAACAAAATTAACAGAAATCATATGATTATCTCAAGAGATGAAGAAAATATTTTGATAAAATATAGCACCATTCCTATTAAAAACACTAGAGAGCGTAGGAATAAATGGAGGTTTACTTAAAATAATGAGCAGCATCTATGTAAAACCATTAAGCATTATCTGTACTGGGGATAAACTATAAGCATTTCCAGTAAGATCAGCAGTGAAATAAGGATGCCCATTATCGCCATTATTATTCAGCACAGTACTAGAAATGTTAGCTTTAGTAATAAAAGAAGAAAAAGAAATCGAAGGAATTAGAATAGACAACAAGGAAACAAAAGTATCACTCTTTGCAGATGATGTGATGGTATAATTAGAGAATCCTAGAGAATCAACTAAACAACTACTTGAAACAATGTACAATTTTGGCATGGTTGAAGGATACAAAATAAACCTACATGAATCATCAGCTTTTCTATATGTTACCAATGAAGCCCAGGAGCAAGAGATAGTAAGAAAAATAATATTTAAAAGAGCTGTCAAGAATACAAAATATTTGGGAGTCTACCTGCCAAAACAAACAAAGGAACTATATAAATAAAAATAATTGGTTCCACACAAATAAAATCAGATGTAAACAATTGGGGAAAAAATCAGTTCCAAAAGGGTAGGTCAAAATGACATAATAAAAATGACAGTTCTACTTAAATAATTTATTTATTCAGCACCATACTGTAATGCCAAGCAAAGGCAACTTCCCAAGGTTCAAAATACCAGCATAGGGGCTCTGCATTTTATTCAGTGAAAAATTAAGAACAGAGAAGATCAAAATATGACATCATTCAAAATACAGCATTTACTAAGTGTGATTCAATAATGTCCAAGCACTACCCCCAAGTGTGATTTAATCAAGTACTACCCCACCCCTGGATATTACATTCATTTAGTCAATCACAAAGTCCCTCTTCTAAATAATACTCCACCCCTAGGCTGTACCTTCATTTAGTCCATCACATAGCCCCTGTTCTCAAATGGAGATTAGTTTCCAATCATAAGGAAAGTACATTCATTTCTTCAATCACAGAGCACAAAAAGGTAAAAAATCCCCTGCTTTGAATCACAATTGAATCTACCCCAGAGTTACAACAAACTTAAGCACAGCATTTAATACCCAAATGGAGGTCTTTTCTTCATCTTGACAAGAGGCAAGTTCTCAGCAATCTTTGTTCCTGGGGAGACAAAGCTTAGCAAGGCCACCAGATACATTGTCAGTGTCTTCATTAATTCATTCTCTGTCTGCAGAACAGTCCTAGGACCCCTGAAAACATTAGCAAAACCCCCTTCCAGGATTTCTGTAAACATACAACAAGAAAATCCTTCTTCAGGGCTTCTGAACCAACAGCAAAGTTCCCAAACTTCTGCAAAAACAGGACTGTCTTTCACCAGTGGACAAATCTGGCAAAACAACATCAAAACAGACAAAGTACCAGCATAACAGCCACGTCTTCTCAGTCCTTGGCAGCTCTGGGTGGCAGCTCTCAAAAGTCCTGGGCAATTCAAAGTGGCCCTCAGCAATCCTCTCAGTCTCTCTCTGCCTCCAAGATTCTGCTTCCAAAAAGTTCTTCTGCCTTTCTGTTTTCTTGTGTCTCTCTAAATTTACATCACCAGCTTCTCCCAGTTCAGCCCTCTCTTTTCAAGTCAACAAGTCCATCCCACAAGTGGGATTCACAAGCTCTGGGTTTTAACACAAGCAATTTGAAAACCAAGCCAATACAGGGGGATCTTTATATTCCATTACTATTACACATACCAAACTACCAAAATTATTTTATGGAGCTAAAATAATAATAAAAAAAGTCATCTGGAAGAACAAAAGTTCCAGAATATCAAGGGAATTAGTGAAAAGAAATGCTAAGAAAGGTGGCCTAGTCATACCAGATTTTAAACTGTATTATAAAGCAGCAATCATCAAAACTATTTGGTACTTCCTGAGAAATAGAGTGGTGGATCAGTGGAATAGGTTGGGTACATAAGACACAGTAGTCAATGATTATAGTAATTTATTGTTTGATAAACCCAAGGACTCCAGCTTTTTGGAATAGGTACTCACTTTTGACAGAATTGAAAAACTGGAAAATAATGGGGCAGAAACTAGACATTGACCAACATCTCACACCATATATTAAGATAAGTTCAAGATGGGTATTTGATTTAGCCATAAAGGGTGATACTATAAACAAATCAGGAAAGCAAAGAATAGTTCACTTATCAGATCTAACTAGAAGGGGATTATTTATGTCCAAAAAAATAGAATACCTTATGAAATGTAAAATGGATAATTTTGATTACATTGAATTAAAAAGAGTTTTGCACAAACAAAGCCAATGCAAACAAGATTCAAAGGAAATGAGAAAGTTTGGAATCTCTTTTGTACAGTCACTGTTTCTGATAAAGCCTTCATTTGTCAAATATATAGAAAATTGATTTAAATTTACAAGAATACAAGTCATATACAAAAATCAATAATACAAAGTCAAATACAAAACTGAAGAAGCAGTTTTCAGAAAAAGAAATTAAAACTGTGTATAGTCAGATGAAAACATGCTCTAACTCACTATTGATTGGTGAATTTAAAAATTAAAACAACTCTGTGGTACTAAGGTACCACCTCATACCTATCAGATTATCTATTAAAAAATGATGGAGAAGATGTTGGAAAATTGAAACACTAATACATTGTTGGTGGAGTTGTGAACTGATCCATCCATTCTGGAGAGCATTTTGGAACTATGCCTAAAAGGCAACCTAACTGTGTACACTCTTTGATCCAGCACTACTGCTACTAGGTCTGTATTCCAAAGAGATCATAGAAAGTGGAAAGGACCCACATGTACAAAAATATTTATAGCAACTCTTTTTGTGGTGGTAAAGAATTGGAAATGAAGGGGATGGCCATCATTTGGGGATTGGCTAAACAAATTATTGTATATAAATGAAATTGAATAATATTATCCTCTAAGAAATGATGGGCAGGCAGAATTGAGAAAAACCTGAAATGTTTTACATGAACTGGTTCTGAGTGACATGAACAGAACCAGTAGAACGTCATACATAGTAACAAGAATATTCTGCAATGATCAGTCATGATAGACTTAGCTCTTCTCAGCAATAGAATGGTCCAAGAAAATTCCAAAAGACTCATGATGGAAAATGCTAGCTACATCCAGAGAAAGAACTAAAGAGTCTGAATGCAGATTGAAGCATACTATTTTTAGAGGTTTTTTTGGTTATTGTTTCTTTGTTTTTATTTATTCTTTCTCATTATTTTCCCCTTTTGCTCTCATTCTTCTTTCACAATGTGACTAATGGAGACATATGATTGATATGATTGTACATGTATGGCCTATATAACATTGCTTTCCATCTTGGGGAGGGGCTAGGAGAGGGAAGGACAGAGAAAAATTTTAGAACTCAAAATCTTATAAAAGTGAATGTTGCAAATTATCTTTATATGAAATTGAAAAAACTGCTATTAAGTGTAGGAAAAAGAAATGTTATCTTACTTAATTCTCACAATAACTCTGAAACATAAATGCTATTATTATTCCCATTATACAATTGAATAAACTGATACAAATAGATTCAAATGGCTTGCTCAGTGTCAAAAGCTAGGTAGCATCCTAGGTTAAATTTGAACTCAAGCCTTCCTGCCTACGATGCCAGTGCTACCTCCACCGCACTACCAGCTGCTTCTAATGATGTCTGATTTTTTTTCTTCACTGCCAGAATGGATTTTTACTAGTTTAAGTTCCTGAGGCACAATAAGTTTTAACACTGGGGACCAACTATCTAAATAATGTTATCTTTTTGTTTTTCTCAGCTCAAACTGTGATCATAATTGTATGCAGCAACATTGCAGACAAGAATACTTAAGTATCTAACAATGTACAATTGAGATTATATAATTTTGCATAAAATTAAAGATACAATGAAACATAGCAGTTCTGTTCAGGAAGGATTCCCAGTTCAAACAATTAAAATAATTTAATAAACAATACACACACATATTTAAATTCAGTCACAAAAAATCCCTAGGCTGTTACAAAACCAGAGGCCAAATGAGCTCTCATATGGAACACTATAAAAAGTTATATGACCAGGGCTTGATTGTTTTTAGTAATTAGGACTGGACATATGATGTCAACTAAATGCTTAGTCAAACCTGCCATGCACAGCACACAGTACAAGAGAATACTCTGGTGTAATTGGCAAGCTCCCTCTGTCTCTCTTGATTGTGGATGAACTGGCTATAATTTACTCATTGTCTCCAAATCATATGGCTGCTGTCAACATTCTTACCTATCTAAAGCAAGGGTTGTTTTTACCAATCAGATAATAACATGACTTTGAGAATACATATAAAACTCCCTTCATCCCATTAATATTACATTTTACTTTTGATATTTTGCAACGCATTCTTCTATGTACAATTTTTAACATCATTGAATCTAAAATGCATTCACTAGTCTGTGTAATCCTGTTTCAATTCCAGCATTAACATCCAGCAACAGAAAGGCCAAAAAGATCTATTACTTTCATTCATATCCAATCAACTAATCAAGAAACATTTTTTAAGCACCTACCATGTGTCAGACATTATGCTTATGTGCTAGAGATTTGAAAACAAAAGCAAAATAGTCCCTGCCCTCACAAGGAGTTTATAAGGGACTCAGAGCTGAGTCAGCAAAGATGATTTTGCAGGCTTTTTCACTTAGAGCAAAACAAACCTGGTAGAACTATCATTATGTAGTCTGTTGATGTGATACAGGAACTTATAAGATTTCGTTTGCACCTTTGAAAGAAACATAAACAGTTTCACAAGGTGAGTATCTTCTACAATCCTCTCTAATAAAGGTGAATAAAATTATTCTCCCAGATTTTCAGTTTTTTTGGGTGCATGAATTGAAATTTCACTCATTCCTGGGGGCAGAGCGGGGCGAGGCGGGGCGGGGCGAGGCGAGGCAAGGCATTTTATATTCCTGATGACTTAACACAAGGACTTATTTACAATAAGTGCTTAATTAATATTGGATAAATTTAACCACTTTGTTTCAGATGACACATATGTTCCTGGTAATAGGACTACAATTGGAATCTCCCAACACACACTCCAACATCCTTTCTATTAAATTTGCCTTGTTCTCTTCTTTTATTTCTTCTCTTAATTCTTTAGAGGGTCCTAATCTGAGGGAAAACTGTAATGTAATGCCAAGGAAAGGCAACTTCCCAGGTTCAAAATACCAGCATAGGTGCTCTCTATTTTATTCAGTAACAAATCCAGAACAGAGAAGATCAAAACATGACATCATTCAAAATACAGCATTTACTAAGTGTGATTAAATAATCTCCAAGGCCTACCCCACCCCAGGACTTTCCAATCATTCAATCAATTACAAAGTCTCTGTTCCAAATACTTCTCCACCCCTAGGCTATACCTTAATTAAGTCCACCACAAAGCCCCTCTTCTCAAATGGAGATTAGTTTCCAAACATAAGTAAAATACATTCATTTGCTCAACCATAGAACACAAAAAGGTCAAAAGTTCCCCACCCCTGGATCACAATTGAATCTACCCCAGAGTTACATCAAGTTTAAACACAGCACTTAATACCCAAATGGAGGTCTTTTCTTCATCTTGACACGAGGCAAGTTCTCAGCAATCTTAGTTCCTGGAGAGACAAGGCTTAGCAAGGCCATAAGATACATTGCCAGTCCCTTCATGAATTTATCCTCTGTCTGTAGAACAGCCCTAGAACCCCTGAACACATTAGCAAAGCCCTCTCCCAGGATTTCTGTAAACATACAACAAGAAAATCCTTCTTCAGGGCTTCTGAACCAACAGAAAGGCTCCCAGACCCCTGCAAC
>NW_027187314.1:3651746-3660579 GCF_028583685.1 Petaurus breviceps papuanus | reverse complement strand
AGACCCCTGCAACAACAGTACTGTCCCTCACCAGTGGACAGTATTCACTCTCTGTCTGCAGGACAGTCGCAGGCCTTCTTAGCGAACAGCCAGGTTCCAGGACTTCTTCAACAAAAGGACAATCTTTCACCAGTGGACAAATCTGGCAAAATAACATCAAAACAGACAGACAAAGTACCAGCAAAACAGCCATGTCTCCTCAGTCCTTGGCAGCTCAGGGGGCAGGTCTCAAAAGTCCAGAGCAATTCAAAGCGGCCACCAGCAATCCTCTTAGTCTCTCTCTCTCTCTCCACAAGGTGCTGCTTAGAAAAAAGATCTTCCACCTCTCTCCAGTGTCTCTCCAAATCTACGTCACCAGCTCCTCCCACTTCAGGACTTTCTTTTCACATTAACAAGCCCATCCCACAGGTGGGATTAACAAACTCTGGGTTTTAATACAATCAATTTGAAAACCAAGCCAATACAGGGGAATCTTTAATTGCCATTACTATCACAAAAACAAATAACTTTTCTCACTGGAATGCATTATAAAAATTTTTAAATGATCTATTTAAATTCTATTAACATTATGTAGTAATTTATTTTGTATGAATTATTTGAAACTTGGAAAGTAAACTGTAAGTTTCATAGAAATAGATAGATCATACCACATAGAAACTGTATTTGTCCCCTAGCACCTAGCATAGCACTCTGCACAAAGCATTTCAGATACAGAATATCTTTCAAGACAAGAGAGGACTTTGTTCTACTCCTACCTGACACATCATGGCTGTCTCAACCTAAGCAAGTCATGTCTCCTCTCAGTGCTCTAGGCAAACTTCTAGGAACAAAAGTTACAGAGAAGGCACCCCAAGTCCCACAGTGTAAAGGGATTTTCCTTACCTGGGAGCTCTCATACTAAGAAAATCATAGTTCCAACTGTTATTCTTATCCCAAAATGCTAAGCACTAAGGATGAAAGACAAACAACAAAATAGAAGCAGTTTCCAGACTCAAGGAACTCACAGAGCAAATGTGTCCATATATTTTCCATACCTACAATGTTTATGTTTATTGAATGTATGTGAATCATTAAAGAAAACACTAATGTAAAAGAGGAGAGAAATAAGGCCAGCTTAGTTGTTTAGACAATGATATTCACTTCAGGCTGCAGCCCTCCTGGAGTTTTGACAGTACAGAACTCCTCAGTGGGTGTCACATTCCCCAGCAAATGAACAAAACAGGTATTCATTATGAGTTTAACTATGAGGAAAATACTGTGCCACAGTAAAAGTTCTCATTTTGCCCCTTTCACTTATGTGTGTGTATGCACATATGTACATATATGCATATAATTACTTATATTGCTGTGTTGCAATGTAAAACATAATATACGTCAGCATCTTCCAGAAGTAGCCAAATGATGAGATGATCTTATGGAGGAGAAACTATAATTTGGTGGAAAGCCTTGTATCCTGGTGATCTGGGAATATAAAAACCTACGACACTTCCTATAATCCCAGTGTAGCTATCTCTTCCTCATTAAAAGGGATTATGGGTACAGTGACCCCATGATCTAGAAAATCTGCATAAAAATTTTGGCCCTCCCTTTGCACTAGAGAATTCTGAATTTATTTTTCTTTTGTTGGGTGTTTACTGTGCCTTTTTGTAAAATGTAGGTTGATATTATACAATACCATACATATATTTTATGAATTTCTAAACTTTTTCAGTCAACTGGTAGCTTTCATGTCATCTGGGGCTCCCTTAAAACTCCCCCCAAAATCCCATTTAATGTTTTATGCAGAGGCATGATGTATTGAAAGTTCTATAGGGAAAGTCTTGATATAAAAAGGATAACTTCTTAGATTATAGGCTTGTTTGAGCCTACAAGGGAAAATGCAGAAAGGAAGATTTTTTTCTTTTTTTTCTTTTTGCAAGGGGGAGGGCAGGGCAATTAGGGTTAAGTGACTTGCCCAAGGTCACATGGCTAGTGTTAATTGTCTGAGGGCAGATTTGAACACAGGCCCTTCTGACTCCAGGGCTGGTCCTCTATTCACTGCGCCACTTCACCACACCTGGAAGATTTTTTTTTTTTATGGTGGAACCAGTTGCCTTGGGTTGTCTATTGGTGACTACAATGATGTCATTTCCATAGTGATTATATGCTCAACCATTAACCATTAAGCAAGAATTCAGTAAGTGCCCCCAATATATAAGACATTGAATAATACAATTAAACACTGGTGCCTACACTTTGATCAGGTAGGATTTATTCCAGGAATGCAAGGATGGTTTAATATTAGGAAAACCATCAGTATAATTGATCATATCAACAATAAAAACAGCAGAAACCATGTGATTATCTCAATAGATACAGAAAAGGCTTTTGACAAAATACAACATCCATTCCTATTAAAAACTCTAGAAAGTATAGGAATAAATGGAGCCTTCCTTAATATAATGCATAGCATCTATCTAAAACCATCAGCAAATATTATATGTAATGGGGATAAGCTAGAAGCACTTCCAATAAGATCAGGGGTGAAACAAAGGTGTCCACTATCACCTCTCTTATTCAATCTGGTACTAGAAATGTAAGCAGTTACAATTAGAGAAGAAAAAGAAATCAAAGGAATCAAAATAGGCAAAGAAGAGACCACAGTTTGGGGAATAAGAACTCACTATTTGACAAAAACTGCTGGAAAAACTGGAATATAATATGGCAGAAACTGGAAATAGACCATTATCTAGCACCATATACAAAATCAAGTCTAAATGGGTCTGTGATCTAGGTATAAAGGTTGATACTCTAAGCAATCTAAAAAAACAAGGAATAGTTTACCTGTCAATGCTGGAGAGGATGTGGGTAAATTGGAACACTAATGCATTGCTGGTGGAGTTGTAAACTGATCCAACCTTTCTGGAGAACAAACTGGAATTATGCCCAAAGGGCTATAAATAATTTCCTATCCTTTGATCCAGCAAGACTTCCAGGGTTATATCCCAAAGAGATCATAGAAGTAGGAGATAAACCCATATGGACAAAAATATAGGAGCTCTTTTTGTGGTAGCAAATAATTGGAAATTTAGGGGGTGCCCATCAATTGGGGAATGGCTGAACAAGTTCTGGTATATGCATGTTATGGAATACTATTGTGCTATAAGAAATGAGGAGCAGATAGACTTCATATTTACCTGGAGAAGCTTATACAACCTGATGCTGAGTGAGAAGAGTAGAACCAGGAAAAATTTGTACATAATTACAGACACAATGTATGTGTGATGACCAACTTTGATAGAGTGGACTGTTCTCAGCAATGCAGTGATATGAGTCAATCCCAAAAGACTCATGATGGAGAGAGATGTCTACACCCAGAGAAAGAACTAGAAAGAACTGAGTTTGTATCCAGATTGAAGCAAACTACCTGATCTTTTTTCCTTTTCTTGTTTGGTTTTATTTCCTCTTTACCATTTTTCATTCCACCTGATACAATCCATCTTTATAACCTGACGAATGTCTAATGTGAAAGTATTTACAGATCCTATACTTGACTATATGCCACCATGGCGGGGGAGGGGAGGGAGGCAGACAAAATGTGAAACTCGAGGAATTGTGGAATTGAATCTAGTAAAGTAAAAGTAAACAAACAAATTAATAAAAGAAAAAGGAAAAAAAAAAATACTGGTGCCCCTCAACACTTCAAACAACCAAGGAAGCTATTACTCAATTATCTATGGTGACATTGTCAACCCCTCTCCCCACACATTATCTCCAGATAATAGCCCAGCTAATCATTATATAGCTTGTCATCAAAACAGTTCAGCAAAATTGTGCAGAGAAAAGTTTGTTACAGACAAGGATTTGTAGTCAGGATTTATATGGCAAAGCCATCATAGTATTTTCTAGAGTTATTTTGTAGATATTTTTAAAAATCTATTTCATGAATATGACCAGAGCAAAGAAAATTATACAAACTGGAAAGTGTCTTGAGGAAATCTGTGAATACATCAGATTTACCACAAACAATTCCTTTTGTCTCCTCTTTCTTATAGTTATAAAGATTGTATTGCTGAAAATCATCTTCACAAGGGAGAAGCCAAAATGGTGGAGTGAAAGCAGGAACTTATTTGAACTCCTCCATGAGTTGACAGTAACTTCTAAAAAGTGAATCTGAACAGATTTTAGAGTGACAGAATCCACTAGGAGACAGAGTGTGGCAGATTCCCAGTCCAGGAAAATGTGCATGTAGGACTGGGCAGGCGGAACACAGAGTGTGTGGGCTGCACCAATGCAGACCTGAGACCAGCAGAGCAAGAGCAAGCCCCAGCTTCACAGACTTCTCACCTTGGGAAGGAGGATCTGTTAGAACTGGGTAAGAGAAAGCACAGGGTCCATGGCACCCACAGAACCTTCTCCTGGTATTATCAACCCACAGCCTGGATGTTTAAAAATCACCTACCTGAACTTCTGGGAGACAAGATTGTAGAGTAAACTCTAGCTGCTCTGATTCACCCTCTCTGACTTAGAAAACCCAGACATTATTGTCCCAGGCTAAAATCCTGAAATAGTGGAAATCGCCTTAGGCTTGGGAGTCCTAGAGGAAGGGTATAACTGAGGCTGTGCCAAGATTGAAGTGAGGGGAGGGAGGCATCCCAACAAACTGCATCTCAATTGACCAGATGGAAATCACACACACCAGGGGTTGGAGCCAGAAAGTGTTAATACTAGAAGCCCAGGTGACCAAAATACCTCTCCTCCACACCTTAGTCTGTGAGCCTCAGGGTAACCCAAGGGAAAAAAATGAGAGTTCTAGCCTTGCCCTCAGTCTAGACACCCAGAGGCTACAAAATACAAAGCCAACAACCAGACCCCTATATACCAGCTTGAGAAGCATGGGTCCAAGCCCTCTGTACCCCAGAAGCAGAAATGCACTTTAAAAGCCATGAAATAAGTAACCACAATGTGTCAGAAGCAACCAAAGACAATCAAATCCTGTTATTGTGAACAAGAAGCATCACTTTCAGGAGACACCATCAACTCTATATCCACACCTGAGACCACAGAAGGAAATATGAACTTGTCTCAAGCCCAAAAAGCATTCTTGGAAGAGCTCAAGAAAGGTTTAAAAAGCCAAATTAGAAAGGTAGAAGATAAATTGACTAATTATTTTAAAATTACATTGTCCAAAATGAATTAAAAATATCTCACTGAAGAAAACAAATACTTAAGAAGTAAAATTTGTGAACTGATACAGGAGGCTCAAAATCTGACTGGAGACAAAATACCTCTCTAAAAATGAAGTCTGAACATATGGACAAGGAATTTCAAAAACTAACCAAGGAAAATAATTCACTAAAAATTAGAATCAGTCAAGTCGAAGCTAATGACTCTATGATACATCAAAAATCAGTCAAACAAAACATAAATATTGAAAAATTAAAAGAAAATGTAAAATATGTCATTGGACAAACAACTGACCTGGAGAACAAATCCAGGTGAGGAAACCTAAGAATTATTTTTCTAACAGCAAGCCATGATGAAAAAAGCAGCCTGGATAACATCATCCAAGAAATTATCAAAGAAAACTGTCCTTAAGTCCTAAAATCAGAAGGTAAATTAGTTATCAAAAGAATTCACCAGACTCCTCCTGAAAGAGATCCCAAATTGAAAACTCCAAGAAATATAGTAGCCAAAATCCAGATTTATCAGGTCAAGGAAAAATTACTGCAAGCTGCCAGAAAGAAACCATTCAAATATCATGGAACTACAGTCAGGATCACACAGGACCTAGCAGCTTCTACATTAAAAGATCAGAGTGATTGGAATATGATATTTCATAAGGCAAAAGAGTTTGGACTGCAACATAGGATAAATACTATCCAGCAAAGCTGATCATAATTTTTCAGGCAAGGAGATGGTAATTCAATAAAATAAGGGACTTCCAGACTTTCCTGATGAAAAAGCCAGAGTTCAATGGGTAATGTGATGTCCAAATACAAGCCTCAAGAGAGACATAAAAAGGTAAAGAAGGAAAACACACAAACACACACACACTGATTCAATAAGAGCAAAATGTTTGCATCCCTATATGGGAAGCTGATACCTGTTAATAATGAAATTTATATAATTATCAGGACCTTTAAAAGGGATATACATGGATAGAGGGTGTGGGTATAAATTAACTAATTTGATGATAAAAAAACTTATTAAGGGGTGAAAAGGGATAGTAATGGGAGAAAAGGAAGGGAGGAGGCAGTAAAGGGTAAATTATGCCACACAAAGAGGCATATAAAAGTACTATAGTAGAAAGAAAGAAGGGAGGAAGATGAACATTATATGAAATTTACTCCCATTGTTTTGGTTCAAGGAGGGATTAACACAATCAGTTAAGTTTAAGATTCTAATGTGAAAAGACACAAAAACTCATAGTGGAGGGAAAGGAGGGAGGGAGAGGAGCACTATGAAATTTATTTTCCTCAGTTTGGGCACAAGGAGGGAATAAGATACTTCATTAAGTATAAAAATTTATTGTGCCCTACAAGCAGGAGGAGGGGTAAGTGGGAAAAGGAGGGGGTGGTTAGGAGGGTGGGAAATAGTATTAAGTGGGAAGGGTAGGCAAAGGGAGGGGGTGCATAGGGAGGGAATATTGAGGGAGGCAGTGGTCAAGAGGAAAATTCTTAAGGAAGGGGAGGGAGAAGGAAGAAATGAAAACATAAACAGGGGAGGGAATAGGAAGGAGGGAAAGACAGATAGTAATCACAAGTGTGAATGTGAATGGGATGAACTCTCCCATAAAATGGAGGTGGTGTTATGGGAATGGGAATGTGAAGATCTTCCCTGCCCTTTGGTGCTTTGATAGGCTTAAGTGACTCTGAGAACATTCCCTCATTTGAAAATATGCTGTGCCCCCTAATAGGCTGAATGTGGTCACATGGAGCCTGTGGTGGGAGGCTTGTTTTTCAGGAATGCCCACAACTTATTTCTTTGTGAATGGGCAGTAGGTCAAGAAGGTTGTTACATTCTCTGAGCCAGCAGAAGGTTATATATACCCTTATGTGAGGTTTTGCTTTGGGGCTCACTTGGGAAGAGTTGTATGATTTGGCCAGTTGAGACTCTGGGCAGCTGTTGAGCTCCCTCCCACCACCAGCTTTTAAAAACCAGATGTTGGTGGTACCCTCTCTGGTAACTGTCTATGTATGGATGTAATGGTCTGATAGGTGGAAGCCCTGTCTGCTGATCTGTCTCTATCTTTTTTTTTTTTTTGTCGGCTTGTAACTTCTGTTTGTATTCTTTGAATTTTGGGGTGCTGACCTTTTTTTCCTGAACTAGGTAAGTGATACATATTTGATTAAAGTAAGAGTGTTACACCATTTTGGGTGGCTTTCCTTTAGAAACACAGATCTAAGAACCTGTGCTAGCAGCCATCCTGGGTATGCTAGAGTGCTTGCTGCTACAAATGGCATCATGAACAGGATCTGCAAAGTAAAAGGAAAGTATGGGGGCTGGGATAATATTTTGTTTCTCAGTTGTGGTAGCTGGGACTCTGTGGAGCCATGAAACAGGAGTGCAGAACTGCCTGCATGCTGACTTTGATGAGTTGAGAGCAGGAATGGTGAGCTGCATGCATCAGGATTGGGGCAGAAGCCAGGAGAGGCTGCCTTCTGTGGGAGGAGGAGGAGGAGGAACAATCCAGGAGTTCAGAATTCAGCCACAGGACTAGATAAGGATTGTGCAGCAAGGCAGGAGCACTAAATGTGTTTTCTTGCTTCATCCCACAGTTTGGGACCCAGGGGAAGGATGGAGTTGTGTCTATGGTGGGTGGGGTGAAGTGCCATGGATCCCCTGTTGGGAAATATGGAGAAGGAGTCCTACCAAATTATTTTTATGACACAAATGTGGTATTGATACCAAAGTTGGGAAGAGAAAAAATAGAAAAAAAATTATAGACCAATTTTCCTCATGAATATAGATGCAAAAATTTAAAATAAAATATTATCCAAAAGGCTACAGCAACTTATCATGAGAATAATACACTTTGTTCAGGTAAGATTTATTCCAGGAATGCAAGGATCATTCAATATTAGGAAAACTATCAATATAATTGATCTTATCAACAACAAAACTAGTGGAAACCATATGATTATCTCAATAAATGCAGAAAAGGCATTTGGCAAAATACAACACCCATTCCTATAAAAAAACACTATAAAGTACAGGAACAAATGGAGTCTTCCTTAAAATAATAAGTAGTATCTATCTAAAACCATCGGCTAGTATTATATGTAATGCAGATAAGCTACAAGCATTTCCAATAAGATCATGACTGAAAAAAGGATATCCACAATCCCCTTCTTATTCAACTTGGTACTAGGAATGTTAGCAGTAGCAATTAGAAAAAAAAAAAGAAATGGAAGGAATCAAATTAAGCAAAGAAAAGACTAAGCTATCATTCTTTGCAGATGATATGATGACCTACTTAGAGAATCCTAGAGAATCAAATAAAAAACTGCTTGATGTAATAAGCAAATTTTAAAAAGTTGCAGGATATAAAATAAACCCACACAAACCTTGGCATTCCTACATATTTCTAACAAAATCAAACAGCAAGAGATGGAAAGATAAATTCCATTTAAAATTATTGTAGAAATAAAATATTTGGGAATCTACCCACCCAAACAAAGCAAGGACCAATATGAACACAATTACAAAACGTTTTTCACACAAATAAAGTAAGATAAATAATTGGAAAAACATCAGTTGCTCATGGTTAGGTTCAGCTAATATAATAAAAATTACAATTTTACCTACATTAAATTACATATTCACTATACTATGTAATCAGAACCTTTAC